>NW_027207668.1:0-152533 GCF_963455315.2 Globicephala melas | reverse complement strand
GCGTACGGGTTAGCATTAGGGGACGGCTGAGAGTCAGGCTTTGGCGAAGGGTTAGGGTTAGGGTTAGGTTTCGGTCTAGGGTTAGGGTTAGGGGACGGGGACGGTTCAGGGTCCAGGTGAGGGTACGACAACTCTCTAGGGGAAGCGTACGTGTGACGGCGCGGGTTAGTGTTAGCGTACGGGTTAGTATTAGGGGACGGCTGAGGGTCAGGCTTCGGGGAAGGGTTAGGGTTAGGGTTCGGGCTAGGGTTAGGGTTAGGGGACGGGGACGGTTCAGGGTCCAGGTGAGGGTACGACAACGCTCTAGGGGGAGCGTACGTGTGAGGGCGCGGGTTAGTGTCAGCGTACGGGTTAGGATTAGGGGACGGCTGAGGGTTAGGCTTCGGGGAAGGGTTAGGGTTAGGGTTCGGTCTAGGGTTAGCGTTAGGGGACGGGGACGGTTCAGGGTCCAGGTGAGGGTACGACAACGCTCTAGGGGGAGCGTACGTGTGAGGGCGCGGGTTAGTGTCAGCGTACGGGTTAGGATTAGGGGACGGCTGAGGGTCAGGCTTCGGGGAAGGGTTAGGGTTAGGGTTCGGGCTAGGGTTAGGGTTAGGGGACGGGGCGGTTTAGGGTCCAGGTGAGGGTACGACAACGCTCTAGGGGGAGCGTACGTGTGAGGGCGCGGGTTAGTGTCAGCGTACGGGTTAGGATTAGGGGACGGCTGAGGGTCAGGCTTCGGGGAAGGGTTAGGATTAGGGTTGGGGCTAGGGTTAGGGTTAGGGGACGGGGACGGTTCAGGGTCCAGGTGGGGTACGACAACGCTCTAGGGGGAGCGTACGTGTGAGGGCGCGGGTTTGTGTCAGCGTACGGGTTAGGATTAGGGGACGGCTGAGGGTCAGGCTTCGGGGAAGGGTTAGGGTTAGGGTTCGGGCTAGGGTTAGGGTTAGGGGACGGGGACGGTTTAGGGTCCAGGTGAGGGTACGACAACGCTCTAGGGGGAGCGTACGTGTGAGGGCGCGGGTTAGTGTCAGCGTACGGGTTAGGATTAGGGGACGGCTGAGGGTCAGGCTTCGGGGAAGGGTTAGGGTTAGGGTTCGGGCTAGGGTTAGCGTTAGGGGACGGGGACGGTTCAGGGTCCAGGTGAGGGTACGACAACGCTCTAGGGGCAGCGTACGTGTGAGGGCGCGGGTTAGTGTCAGCGTATGGGTTAGGATTAGGGGACGGCTGAGGGTCAGGCTTCGGGGAAGGGTTAGGGTTAGGGTTCGGGCTAGGGTTAGGGTTAGGGGACGGGGACGGTTCAGGGTCCAGGTGGGGTACGACAACGCTCTAGGGGGAGCGTACGTGTGAGGGCGCGGGTTTGTGTCAGCGTACGGTTTAGGATTAGGGGACGGCTGAGGGTCAGGCTTCGGGGAAGGGTTAGGGTTAGGGTTCGGGCTAGGGTTAGGGTTAGGGGACGGGGACGGTTCAGGGTCCAGGTGAGGGTACGACAACGCTCTAGGGGGAGCGTACGTGTGAGGGCGCGGGTTAGTGTCAGCGTACGGGTTAGGATTAGGGGACGGCTGAGGGTCAGGCTTCGGGGAAGGGTTAGGGTTAGGGTTCGGGCTAGGGTTAGGGTTAGGGGACGGGGACGGTTTAGGGTCCAGGTGAGGGTACGACAACGCTCTAGGGGGAGCGTACGTGTGAGGGCGCGGGTTAGTGTCAGCGTACGGGTTAGGATTAGGGGACGGCTGAGGGTCAGGCTTCGGGGAAGGGTTAGGGTTAGGGTTCGGTCTAGGGTTAGGGTTAGGGGACGGGGACGGTTCAGGGTCCAGGTGAGGATACGACAACGCTCTAGGGGGAGCGTACGTGTGAGGGCGCGGGTTAGTGTCAGCGTACGGGTTAGGATTAGGGGATGCCTGAGTTTCAGGCTTCGGGGAAGGGTTAGGGTTAGGGTTCGGTCTAGGGTTAGGGTTCGGGGACGGGGACGGTTCAGGGTCCAGGTGAGGATACGACAACGCTCTAGCGGGAGCGTACGTGTGAGGGCGCGGGTTAGTGTGAGCGTACGGGTTAGGATTAGGGGACGGCTGAGGGTCAGGCTTCGGGGAAGTGTTAGGGTTAGGGTTCAGGCTAGGGTTAGGGTTAGGGGACGGGGACGGTTTAGGGTGCAGGTGAGGGCACGACAACGCTCTAGGGGGAGCGTACGTGTGAGGGGGCGGGTTAGTGTCAGCATACGGGTTAGGATTAGGGGACGGCTGAGGGTCAGGCTTCGGGGAAGGGTTAGGGTTAGGGTTCGGGCTAGTGTTAGGGTTAGGGGACGGGGAGGGTTTAGGGTCCAGGTGAGGGTACGACAACGCTCTAGGGGGAGCGTACGTGTGAGGGCGCTGGTTAGTGTCAGCGTACGGGTTAGGATTAGGGGACGGCTGAGGGTCAGGCTTCGGGGAAGGGTTAGGGTTAGGGTTCGGGTTAGGGTTATGGTTAGGGGACGGGGACGGTTTAGGGTCCAGGTGAGGGTACGACAACACTCTAGGGGGAGCGTACATTTGAGGGCGCGGGTTAGTGTCAGCGTACGGGTTAGCATTAGGGGACGGCTGAGAGTCAGGCTTTGGCGAAGGGTTAGGGTTAGGGTTAGGTTTCGGTCTAGGGTTAGGGTTAGGGGACGGGGACGGTTCAGGGTCCAGGTGAGGGTACGACAACTCTCTAGGGGAAGCGTACGTGTGACGGCGCGGGTTAGTGTTAGCGTACGGGTTAGTATTAGGGGACGGCTGAGGGTCAGGCTTCGGGGAAGGGTTAGGGTTAGGGTTCGGGCTAGGGTTAGGGTTAGGGGACGGGGACGGTTCAGGGTCCAGGTGAGGGTACGACAACGCTCTAGGGGGAGCGTACGTGTGAGGGCGCGGGTTAGTGTCAGCGTACGGGTTAGGATTAGGGGACGGCTGAGGGTTAGGCTTCGGGGAAGGGTTAGGGTTAGGGTTCGGTCTAGGGTTAGCGTTAGGGGACGGGGACGGTTCAGGGTCCAGGTGAGGGTACGACAACGCTCTAGGGGGAGCGTACGTGTGAGGGCGCGGGTTAGTGTCAGCGTACGGGTTAGGATTAGGGGACGGCTGAGGGTCAGGCTTCGGGGAAGGGTTAGGGTTAGGGTTCGGGCTAGGGTTAGGGTTAGGGGACGGGGCGGTTTAGGGTCCAGGTGAGGGTACGACAACGCTCTAGGGGGAGCGTACGTGTGAGGGCGCGGGTTAGTGTCAGCGTACGGGTTAGGATTAGGGGACGGCTGAGGGTCAGGCTTCGGGGAAGGGTTAGGATTAGGGTTGGGGCTAGGGTTAGGGTTAGGGGACGGGGACGGTTCAGGGTCCAGGTGGGGTACGACAACGCTCTAGGGGGAGCGTACGTGTGAGGGCGCGGGTTTGTGTCAGCGTACGGGTTAGGATTAGGGGACGGCTGAGGGTCAGGCTTCGGGGAAGGGTTAGGGTTAGGGTTCGGGCTAGGGTTAGGGTTAGGGGACGGGGACGGTTTAGGGTCCAGGTGAGGGTACGACAACGCTCTAGGGGGAGCGTACGTGTGAGGGCGCGGGTTAGTGTCAGCGTACGGGTTAGGATTAGGGGACGGCTGAGGGTCAGGCTTCGGGGAAGGGTTAGGGTTAGGGTTCGGGCTAGGGTTAGCGTTAGGGGACGGGGACGGTTCAGGGTCCAGGTGAGGGTACGACAACGCTCTAGGGGCAGCGTACGTGTGAGGGCGCGGGTTAGTGTCAGCGTATGGGTTAGGATTAGGGGACGGCTGAGGGTCAGGCTTCGGGGAAGGGTTAGGGTTAGGGTTCGGGCTAGGGTTAGGGTTAGGGGACGGGGACGGTTCAGGGTCCAGGTGGGGTACGACAACGCTCTAGGGGGAGCGTACGTGTGAGGGCGCGGGTTTGTGTCAGCGTACGGTTTAGGATTAGGGGACGGCTGAGGGTCAGGCTTCGGGGAAGGGTTAGGGTTAGGGTTCGGGCTAGGGTTAGGGTTAGGGGACGGGGACGGTTCAGGGTCCAGGTGAGGGTACGACAACGCTCTAGGGGGAGCGTACGTGTGAGGGCGTGGGTTAGTGTCAGCGTACGGGTTAGGATTAGGGGACGGCTGAGGGTCAGGCTTCGGGGAAGGGTTAGGGTTAGGGTTCGGTCTAGGGTTAGGGTTAGGGGACGGGGACGGTTCAGGGTCCAGGTGAGGGTACGACAACGCTCTAGGGGGAGCGTACGTGTGAGGGCGCGGGTTAGTGTCAGCGTACGGGTTAGGATTAGGGGACGGCTGAGTGTCAGGCTTCGGGGAAGGGTTAGGGTTAGGGTTCGGGCTAGGGTTAGGGTTAGGGGACGGGGACGGTTCAGGGTCCAGGTGAGGGTACGACAACACTCTAGGGGGAGCGTACGTGTGAGGGCGCGGGTTAGTGTCAGCGTACGGTTAGGATTAGGGGACGGCTGAGGGTCAGGCTTCGGGGAAGGGTTAGGGTTAGGGTTCGGGCTAGGGTTAGGGTTAGGGGACGGGGACGGTTCAGGGTGCAGGTGAGTGTACGACAACGCTCTAGGGGGAGCGTACGTGTGAGGGCGCGGGTTAGTGTCAGCGTACGGGTTAGGATTAGGGGACGGCTGAGGATCAGGCTTCGGGGAAGGGTTAGGGTTAGGGTTCGGGCTAGGGTTAGGGTTAGGGGACGGGGACGGTTTAGGGTCCAGGTGAGGGTACGACAACGCTCTAGGGGGAGCGTACGTGTGAGGGCGCGGGTTAGTGTCAGCGTACGGGTTAGGATTAGGGGACGGCTGAGGGTCAGGCTTCGGGGAAGGGTTAGGGTTAGGGTTCGGGCTAGGGTTAGGGTTAGGGGACGGGGACGGTTCAGGGTCCAAGTGAGGGTACGACAACGCTCTAGGGGGAGCGTACGTGTGAGGGCGCGGGTTAGTGTCAGCGTACGGGTTAGGATTAGGGGACGGCTGAGGGTCAGGCTTCGGGGAAGGGTTAGGGTTAGGGTTCGGGCTAGGGTTAGGGTTAGGGGACGGGGACGGTTCAGGGTCCAGGTGAGGGTACGACAACGCTCTAGGGGGAGCGTACGTGTGAGGGCGCGGGTTAGTGTCAGCGTACGGGTTAGGATTAGGGGACGGCTGAGGGTTAGGCTTCGGGGAAGGGTTAGGGTTAGGGTTCGGTCTAGGGTTAGCGTTAGGGGACGGGGACGGTTCAGGGTCCAGGTGAGGGTACGACAACGCTCTAGGGGGAGCGTACGTGTGAGGGCGCGGGTTAGTGTCAGCGTACGGGTTAGGATTAGGGGACGGCTGAGGGTCAGGCTTCGGGGAAGGGTTAGGGTTAGGGTTCGGGCTAGGGTTAGGGTTAGGGGACGGGGCGGTTTAGGGTCCAGGTGAGGGTACGACAACGCTCTAGGGGGAGCGTACGTGTGAGGGCGCGGGTTAGTGTCAGCGTACGGGTTAGGATTAGGGGACGGCTGAGGGTCAGGCTTCGGGGAAGGGTTAGGATTAGGGTTGGGGCTAGGGTTAGGGTTAGGGGACGGGGACGGTTCAGGGTCCAGGTGGGGTACGACAACGCTCTAGGGGGAGCGTACGTGTGAGGGCGCGGGTTTGTGTCAGCGTACGGGTTAGGATTAGGGGACGGCTGAGGGTCAGGCTTCGGGGAAGGGTTAGGGTTAGGGTTCGGGCTAGGGTTAGGGTTAGGGGACGGGGACGGTTTAGGGTCCAGGTGAGGGTACGACAACGCTCTAGGGGGAGCGTACGTGTGAGGGCGCGGGTTAGTGTCAGCGTACGGGTTAGGATTAGGGGACGGCTGAGGGTCAGGCTTCGGGGAAGGGTTAGGGTTAGGGTTCGGGCTAGGGTTAGCGTTAGGGGACGGGGACGGTTCAGGGTCCAGGTGAGGGTACGACAACGCTCTAGGGGCAGCGTACGTGTGAGGGCGCGGGTTAGTGTCAGCGTATGGGTTAGGATTAGGGGACGGCTGAGGGTCAGGCTTCGGGGAAGGGTTAGGGTTAGGGTTCGGGCTAGGGTTAGGGTTAGGGGACGGGGACGGTTCAGGGTCCAGGTGGGGTACGACAACGCTCTAGGGGGAGCGTACGTGTGAGGGCGCGGGTTTGTGTCAGCGTACGGTTTAGGATTAGGGGACGGCTGAGGGTCAGCCTTCGGGGAAGGGTTAGGGTTAGGGTTCGGGCTAGGGTTAGGGTTAGGGGACGGGGACGGTTCAGGGTCCAGGTGAGGGTACGACAACGCTCTAGGGGGAGCGTACGTGTGAGGGCGTGGGTTAGTGTCAGCGTACGGGTTAGGATTAGGGGACGGCTGAGGGTCAGGCTTCGGGGAAGGGTTAGGGTTAGGGTTCGGTCTAGGGTTAGGGTTAGGGGACGGGAACGGTTCAGGGTCCAGGTGAGGGTACGACAACGCTCTAGGGGGAGCGTACGTGTGAGGGCGCGGGTTAGTGTCAGCGTACGGGTTAGGATTAGGGGACGGCTGAGTGTCAGGCTTCGGGGAAGGGTTAGGGTTAGGGTTCGGGCTAGGGTTAGGGTTAGGGGACGGGGACGGTTCAGGGTCCAGGTGAGGGTACGACAACACTCTAGGGGGAGCGTACGTGTGAGGGCGCGGGTTAGTGTCAGCGTACGGTTAGGATTAGGGGACGGCTGAGGGTCAGGCTTCGGGGAAGGGTTAGGGTTAGGGTTCGGGCTAGGGTTAGGGTTAGGGGACGGGGACGGTTCAGGGTGCAGGTGAGTGTACGACAACGCTCTAGGGGGAGCGTACGTGTGAGGGCGCGGGTTAGTGTCAGCGTACGGGTTAGGATTAGGGGACGGCTGAGGATCAGGCTTCGGGGAAGGGTTAGGGTTAGGGTTCGGGCTAGGGTTAGGGTTAGGGGACGGGGACGGTTTAGGGTCCAGGTGAGGGTACGACAACGCTCTAGGGGGAGCGTACGTGTGAGGGCGCGGGTTAGTGTCAGCGTACGGGTTAGGATTAGGGGACGGCTGAGGGTCAGGCTTCGGGGAAGGGTTAGGGTTAGGGTTCGGGCTAGGGTTAGGGTTAGGGGACGGGGACGGTTCAGGGTCCAAGTGAGGGTACGACAACGCTCTAGGGGGAGCGTACGTGTGAGGGCGCGGGTTAGTGTCAGCGTACGGGTTAGGATTAGGGGACGGCTGAGGGTCAGGCTTCGGGGAAGGGTTAGGGTTAGGGTTCGGGCTAGGGTTAGGGTTAGGGGACGGGGACGGTTCAGGGTCCAGGTGAGGGTACGACAACGCTCTAGGGGGAGCGTACGTGTGAGGGCGCGGGTTAGTGTCAGCGTACGGGTTAGGATTAGGGGACGGCTGAGGGTCAGGCTTCGGGGAAGGGTTAGGGTTAGGGTTCGGGCTAGGGTTAGGGTTAGGGGACGGGGACGGTTTAGGGTCCAGGTGAGGGTACGACAACGCTCTAGGGGGAGCGTACGTGTGAGGGCGCGGGTTAGTGTCAGCGTACGGGTTAGGATTAGGGGACGGCTGAGGGTCAGGCTTCGGGGAAGGGTTAGGGTTAGGGTTCGGGCTAGGGTTAGCGTTAGCGGACGGGGACGGTTCAGGGTCCAGGTGAGGGTACGACAACGCTCTAGGGGCAGCGTACGTGTGAGGGCGCGGGTTAGTGTCAGCGTATGGGTTAGGATTATGGGACGGCTGAGGGTCAGGATTCGGGGAAGGGTTAGGGTTAGGGTTCGGGCTAGGGTTAGGGTTAGGGGACGGGGACGGTTCAGGGTCTAGGTGGGGTACGACAAGGCTCTAGGGGGAGCGTACGTGTGAGGGCGCGGGTTTGTGTCAGCGTACGGGTTAGGATTAGGGGACGGCTGAGGGTCAGGCTTCGGGGAAGGGTTAGGGTTAGGGTTCGGGCTAGGGTTAGGGTTAGGGGACGGGGACGGTTCAGGGTCCAGGTGAGGGTACGACAACGCTCTAGGGGGAGCGTACGTGTGAGGGCGCGGGTTAGTGTCAGCGTACGGGTTAGGATTAGGGGACGGCTGAGGGTCAGGCTTCGGGGAAGGGTTAGGGTTAGGGTTCGGGCTAGGGTTAGGGTTAGGGGACGGGGACTGTTCAGGGTCCAGGTGAGGGTACGACAACGCTCTAGGGGGAGCGTACGTGTGAGGGCGCGGGTTAGTGTCAGCGTACGGGTTAGGATTAGGGGACGGCTGAGTGTCAGGCTTCGGGGAAGGGTTAGGGTTAGGGTTCGGGCTAGGGTTAGGGTTAGGGGACGGGGACGGTTCAGGGTCCAGGTGAGGGTACGACAACGCTCTAGGGGGAGCGTACGTGTGAGGGCGCGGGTTAGTGTCAGCGTACGGGTTAGGATTAGGGGACGGCTGAGGGTCAGGCTTTGGGGAAGGGTTAGGGTTAGGGTTCGGGCTAGTGTTAGGGTTAGGGGACGGGGAGGGTTTAGGGTCCAGGTGAGGGTACGACAACGCTCTAGGGGGAGCGTACGTGTGAGGGCGCTGGTTAGTGTCAGCGTACGGGTTAGGATTAGGGGACGGCTGAGGGTCAGGCTTCGGGGAAGGGTTAGGGTTAGGGTTCGGGTTAGGGTTAGGGTTAGGGGACGGGGACGGTTTAGGGTCCAGGTGAGGGTACGATAATGCTCTAGGGGGAGCGTACGTGTGAGGGCGCGGGTTAGTGTCAGCGTACAGGTTAGGATTAGGGGACGGTGAGGGTCAGGCTTCGGGGAAGGGTTAGGGTTAGGGTTCGGGCTAGGGTTAGGGTTAGGGGACGGGGACGGTTCAGGGTCCAGGTGAGGGTACGACAACGCTCTAGGGGGAGCGTACGTATGAGGGCGCGGGTTAGTGTCAGCGTACGGGTTAGGATAAGGGGACGGCTGAGGGTCAGGCTTCGGGGAAGGGTTAGGGTTAGGGTTTCGGGCTAGGGTTAGGGTTAGGGGACGGGGACGGTTTAGGGTCCAGGTGAGGGTACGACAACGCTCTAGGGGAAGCGTACGTGTGAGGGCGCGGGTTAGTGTCAGCGTACGGGTTAGGATTAGGGGACAGCTGAGGGTCAGGCTTCGGGGAAGGGTTAGGGTTAGGGCTCGGGCTAGGGTTAGGGTTAGGGGACGGGGACGGTTTCGGGTCCAGGTGAGGGTACGACAACACTCTAGGGGGAGCGTACATTTGAGGGCGCGGGTTAGTGTCAGCGTACGGGTTAGCATTAGGGGACGGCTGAGAGTCAGGCTTTGGCGAAGGGTTAGGGTTAGGGTTAGGTTTCGGTCTAGGGTTAGGGTTAGGGGACGGGGACGGTTCAGGGTCCAGGTGAGGGTACGACAACTCTCTAGGGGAAGCGTACGTGTGACGGCGCGGGTTAGTGTTAGCGTACGGGTTAGTATTAGGGGACGGCTGAGGGTCAGGCTTCGGGGAAGGGTTAGGGTTAGGGTTCGGGCTAGGGTTAGGGTTAGGGGACGGGGACGGTTCAGGGTCCAGGTGAGGGTACGACAACGCTCTAGGGGGAGCGTACGTGTGAGGGCGCGGGTTAGTGTCAGCGTACGGGTTAGGATTAGGGGACGGCTGAGGGTCAGGCTTCGGGGAAGGGTTAGGGTTAGGGTTCGGGCTAGGGTTAGGGTTAGGGGACGGGGCGGTTTAGGGTCCAGGTGAGGGTACGACAACGCTCTAGGGGGAGCGTACGTGTGAGGGCGCGGGTTAGTGTCAGCGTACGGGTTAGGATTAGGGGACGGCTGAGGGTCAGGCTTCGGGGAAGGGTTAGGATTAGGGTTGGGGCTAGGGTTAGGGTTAGGGGACGGGGACGGTTCAGGGTCCAGGTGGGGTACGACAACGCTCTAGGGGGAGCGTACGTGTGAGGGCGCGGGTTTGTGTCAGCGTACGGGTTAGGATTAGGGGACGGCTGAGGGTCAGGCTTCGGGGAAGGGTTAGGGTTAGGGTTCGGGCTAGGGTTAGGGTTAGGGGACGGGGACGGTTTAGGGTCCAGGTGAGGGTACGACAACGCTCTAGGGGGAGCGTACGTGTGAGGGCGCGGGTTAGTGTCAGCGTACGGGTTAGGATTAGGGGAGGGCTGAGGGTCAGGCTTCGGGGAAGGGTTAGGGTTAGGGTTCGGGCTAGGGTTAGCGTTAGGGGACGGGGACGGTTCAGGGTTCAGGTGAGGGTACGACAACGCTCTAGGGGGAGCGTACGTGTGAGGGCGCGGGTTAGTGTCAGCGTACGGGTTAGGATTAGGGGAGGGCTGAGGGTCAGGCTTCGGGGAAGGGTTAGGGTTAGGGTTCGGGCTAGGGTTAGCGTTAGGGGACGGGGACGGTTCAGGGTCCAGGTGAGGGTACGACAACGCTCTAGGGGCAGCGTACGTGTGAGGGCGCGGGTTAGTGTCAGCGTATGGGTTAGGATTATGGGACGGCTGAGGGTCAGGCTTCGGGCAAGGGTTAGGGTTAGGGTTCGGGCTAGGGTTAGGGTTAGGGGACGGGGACGGTTCAGGGTCCAGGTGGGGTACGACAACGCTCTAGGGGGAGCGTACGTGTGAGGGCGCGGGTTTGTGTCAGCGTACGGGTTAGGATTAGGGGACGGCTGAGGGTCAGGCTTCGGGGAAGGGTTAGGGTTAGGGTTCGGGCTAGGGTTAGGGTTAGGGGACGGGGACGGTTCAGGGTCCAGGTGAGGGTACGACAACGCTCTAGGGGGAGCGTACGTGTGAGGGCGCGGGTTAGTGTCAGCGTACGGGTTAGGATTAGGGGACGGCTGAGGGTCAGGCTTCGGGGAAGGGTTAGGGTTAGGGTTCGGTCTAGGGTTAGGGTTAGGGGACGGGGACGGTTCAGGGTCCAGGTGAGGGTACGACAACGCTCTAGGGGTAGCGTACGTGTGAGGGCGCGGGTTAGTGTCAGCGTACGGGTTAGGATTAGGGGACGGCTGAGTGTCAGGCTTCGGGGAAGGGTTAGGGTTAGGGTTCGGGCTAGGGTTAGGGTTAGGGGACGGGGACGGTTCAGGGTCCAGGTGAGGGTACGACAACACTCTAGGGGGAGCGTACGTGTGAGGGCGCGGGTTAGTGTCAGAGTACAGTTAGGATTAGGGGACGGCTGAGGGTCAGGCTTCGGGGAAGGGTTAGGGTTAGGGTTCGGGCTAGGGTTAGGGTTAGGGGACGGGGACGGTTCAGGGTCCAGGTGGGGTACGACAACGCTCTAGGGGGAGCGTACGTGTGAGGGCGCGGGTTTGTGTCAGCGTACGGGTTAGGATTAGGGGACGGCTGAGGGTCAGGCTTCGGGGAAGGGTTAGGGTTAGGGTTCGGGCTAGGGTTAGGGTTAGGGGACGGGGACGGTTCAGGGTCCAGGTGAGGGTACGACAACGCTCTAGGGGGAGCGTACGTGTGAGGGCGCGGGTTAGTGTCAGCGTACGGGTTAGGATTAGGGGACGGCTGAGGGTCAGGCTTCGGGGAAGGGTTAGGGTTAGGGTTCGGTCTAGGGTTAGGGTTAGGGGACGGGGACGGTTCAGGGTCCAGGTGAGGGTACGACAACGCTCTAGGGGGAGCGTACGTGTGAGGGCGCGGGTTAGTGTCAGCGTACGGGTTAGGATTAGGGGACGGCTGAGTGTCAGGCTTCGGGGAAGGGTTAGGGTTAGGGTTCGGGCTAGGGTTAGGGTTAGGGGACGGGGACGGTTCAGGGTCCAGGTGAGGGTATGACAACACTCTAGGGGGAGCGTACGTGTGAGGGCGCGGGTTAGTGTCAGAGTACAGTTAGGATTAGGGGACGGCTGAGGGTCAGGCTTCGGGGAAGGGTTAGGGTTAGGGTTCGGGCTAGGGTTAGGGTTAGGGGACGGGGACGGTTCAGGGTGCAGGTGAGTGTACGACAACGCTCTAGGGGGAGCGTACGTGTGAGGGCGCGGGTTAGTGTCAGCGTACGGGTTAGGATTAGGGGACGGCTGAGGATCAGGCTTCGGGGAAGGGTTAGGGTTAGGGTTCGGGCTAGGGTTAGGGTTAGGGGACGGGGACGGTTTAGGGTCCAGGTGAGGGTACGACAACGCTCTAGGGGGAGCGTACGTGTGAGGGCGCGGGTTAGTGTCAGCGTACGGGTTAGGATTAGGGGACGGCTGAGGGTCAGGCTTCGGGGAAGGGTTAGGGTTAGGGTTCGGGCTAGGGTTAGGGTTAGGGGACGGGGACGGTTCAGGGTCCAGGTGAGGGTACGACAACGCTCTAGGGGGAGCGTACGTGTGAGGGCGCGGGTTAGTGTCAGCGTACGGGTTAGGATTAGGGGACGGCTGAGGGTCAGGCTTCGGGGAAGGGTTAGGGTTAGGGTTCGGGCTAGGGTTAGGGTTAGGGGACGGGGACGGTTCAGGGTCCAGGTGAGGGTACGACAACGCTCTAGGGGGAGCGTACGTGTGAGGGCGCGGGTTAGTGTCAGCGTACGGGTTAGGATTAGGGGACGGCTGAGGGTCAGGCTTCGGGGAAGGGTTAGGGTTAGGGTTCGGGCTAGGGTTAGGGTTAGGGGACGGGGACGGTTTAGGGTCCAGGTGAGGGTACGACAACGCTCTAGGGGGAGCGTACGTGTGAGGGCGCGGGTTAGTGTCAGCGTACGGGTTAGGATTAGGGGACGGCTGAGGGTCAGGCTTCGGGGAAGGGTTAGGGTTAGGGTTCGGGCTAGGGTTAGCGTTAGCGGACGGGGACGGTTCAGGGTCCAGGTGAGGGTACGACAACGCTCTAGGGGCAGCGTACGTGTGAGGGCGCGGGTTAGTGTCAGCGTATGGGTTAGGATTATGGGACGGCTGAGGGTCAGGATTCGGGGAAGGGTTAGGGTTAGGGTTCGGGCTAGGGTTAGGGTTAGGGGACGGGGACGGTTCAGGGTCTAGGTGGGGTACGACAAGGCTCTAGGGGGAGCGTACGTGTGAGGGCGCGGGTTTGTGTCAGCGTACGGGTTAGGATTAGGGGACGGCTGAGGGTCAGGCTTCGGGGAAGGGTTAGGGTTAGGGTTCGGGCTAGGGTTAGGGTTAGGGGACGGGGACGGTTCAGGGTCCAGGTGAGGGTACGACAACGCTCTAGGGGGAGCGTACGTGTGAGGGCGCGGGTTAGTGTCAGCGTACGGGTTAGGATTAGGGGACGGCTGAGGGTCAGGCTTCGGGGAAGGGTTAGGGTTAGGGTTCGGGCTAGGGTTAGGGTTAGGGGACGGGGACTGTTCAGGGTTCAGGTGAGGGTACGACAACGCTCTAGGGGGAGCGTACGTGTGAGGGCGCGGGTTAGTGTCAGCGTACGGGTTAGGATTAGGGGACGGCTGAGTGTCAGGCTTCGGGGAAGGGTTAGGGTTAGGGTTCGGGCTAGGGTTAGGGTTAGGGGACGGGGACGGTTCAGGGTCCAGGTGAGGGTACGACAACGCTCTAGGGGGAGCGTACGTGTGAGGGCGCGGGTTAGTGTCAGCGTACGGGTTAGGATTAGGGGACGGCTGAGGGTCAGGCTTCGGGGAAGGGTTAGGGTTAGGGTTCGGGCTAGGGTTAGGGTTAGGGGACGGGGACGGTTTAGGGTCCAGGTGAGGGTACGACAACGCTCTAGGGGGAGCGTACGTGTGAGGGCGCGGGTTAGTGTCAGCGTACGGGTTAGGATTAGGGGACGACTGAGGGTCAGGATTCGGGGAAGGGTTAGGGTTAGGGTTCGGGCTAGGGTTAGGGTTAGGGGACGGGGACGGTTCAGGGTCCAGGTGAGGGTACGACAACGCTCTAGGGGGAGCGTACGTGTGAGGGCGCGGGTTAGTGTCAGCGTACGGGTTAGGATTAGGGGACGGCTGAGGATCAGGCTTCGGGGAAGGGTTAGGGTTAGGGTTCGGGCTAGGGTTAGGGTTAGGGGACGGGGACGGTTTAGGGTCCAGGTGAGGGTACGACAACGCTCTAGGGGGAGCGTACGTGTGAGGGCGCGGGTTAGTGTCAGCGTACGGGTTAGGATTAGGGGACGGCTGAGGGTCAGGCTTCGGGGAAGGGTTAGGGTTAGGGTTCGGGCTAGGGTTAGGGTTAGGAGACGGGGACGGTTCAGGGTCCAGGTGAGGGTACGACAACGCTCTAGGGGGAGCGTACGTGTGAGGGCGCGGGTTAGTGTCAGCGTACGGGTTAGGATTAGGGGACGGCTGAGAGTCAGGCTTCGGGGAAGGGTTAGGGTTAGGGTTCGGGCTAGGGTTAGGGTTAGGGGACGGGGACGGTTCAGGGTCCAGGTGAGGGTACGACAACGCTCTAGGGGGAGCGTACGTGTGAGGGCGCGGGTTAGTGTCAGCGTACGGGTTAGGATTAGGGGACGGCTGAGGGTCAGGCTTCGGGGAAGGGTTAGGGTTAGGGTTCGGGCTAGGGTTAGGGTTAGGGGACGGGGACGGTTCAGGGTCCAGGTGAGGGTACGACAACGCTCTAGGGGGAGCGTACGTGTGAGGGCGCGGGTTAGTGTCAGCGTACGGGTTAGGATTAGGGGACGGCTGAGGGTCAGGCTTCGGGGAAGGGTTAGGGTTAGGGTTCGGGCTAGGGTTAGGGTTAGGGGACTGGGACGGTTCAGGGTCCAGGTGAGGGTACGACAAAGCTCTAGGGGGAGCGTACGTGTGAGGGCGCGGGTTAGTGTCAGCTTACGGGTTAGGATTAGGGGACGGCTGAGGGTCAGGCTTCGGGGAAGGATTAGGGTTAGGGTTCGGGCTAGGGTTAGGGTTAGGGGACGGGGACGGTTTAGGGTCCAGGTGAGGGTACGACAACGCTCTAGGGGGAGCGTACGTGTGAGGGCGCGGGTTAGTGTCAGCGTACGGGTTAGGATTAGGGGACGGCTGAGGGTCAGGCTTCGGGGAAGGGTTAGGGTTAGGGCTCGGGCTAGGGTTAGGGTTAGGGGACGGGGACGGTTTAGGGTCCAGGTGAGGGTACGACAACACTCTAGGGGGAGCGTACGTTTGAGGGCGAGGGTTAGTGTCAGCGTACGGGTTAGGATTAGGGGACGGCTGAGGGTCAGGCTTTGGCGAAGAGATAGGGTTAGGGTTAGGTTTCGGGCTAGGGTTAGGGTTAGGGGACGGGGACGGTTCAGGGTCCAGGTGAGGGTACGACAACACTGTAGGGGAAGCGTACGTGTGAGGGCGCGGGTTAGTGTCAGCGTACGGGTTAGGATTAGGGGACGGGTGAGGGTCAGGCTTCGGGGAAGGGTTAGGGTTAGGGTTCGGGCTAGGGTTAGGGTTAGGGGACGGGGACGGTTCAGGGTCCAGGTGAGGGTACGACAACGCTCTAGGGGGAGCGTACATGTGAGGGCGCGGGTTAGTGTCAGCGTACGGGTTAGGATTAGGGGACGGCTGAGGGTCAGGCTTCGCGGAATGGTTAGGGTTAGGGTTCGGGCTAGGGTTAGCGTTAGGGGACGGGGACGGTTCAGGGTCCAGGTGAGGGTATGACAACGCTCTAGGGGGAGCGTACGTGTGAGGGCGCGGGTTAGTGTCAGCGTACGGGTTAGGATTAGGGGACGGCTGAGGGTCAGGCTTCGGGGAAGGGTTAGGGTTAGGGTTCGGGCTAGGGTTAGGGTTAGGGGACGGGGACGGTTCAGGGTCCAGGTGAGGGTACGACAACGCTCTAGGGGGAGCGTACGTGTGAGGGCGCGGTTTAGTGTCAGCGTACGGGTTAGGATTAGGGGACGGCTGAGGGTCAGGCTTCGGGGAAGGGTTAGTGTTAGGGTTCGGGCTAGGGTTAGGGTTAGGGGACGGGGACGGTTCAGGGTCCAAGTGAGGGTACGACAACGCTCTAGGGGGAGCGTACGTGTGAGGGCGCGGGTTAGTGTCAGCGTACGGGTTAGGATTAGGGGACGGCTGAGGGTCAGGCTTCGGGGAAGGGTTAGGGTTAGGGTTCGGGCTAGGGTTAGGGTTAGGGGACGGGGACGGTTCAGGGTCCAGGTGAGTGTACGACAACGCTCTAGGGGGAGCGTACGTGTGAGGGCACGGGTTTGTGTCAGCGTACGGGTTAGGATTAGGGGACGGCTGAGGGTCAGGCTTCGGGGAAGGGTTAGGGTTAGGGTTCGGGCTAGGGTTAGGGTTAGGGGACGGGGACGGTTTAGGGTCCAGGTGAGGGTACGACAACGCTCTAGGGGGAGCGTACGTGTGAGGGCGCGGGTTAGTGTCAGCGTACGGGTTAGGATTAGGGGACGGCTGAGGGTCAGGCTTCGGGGAAGGGGAAGGGTTAGGGTTAGGGTTCGGGCTAGGGTTAGCGTTAGGGGACGGGGACGGTTCAGGGTCCAGGTGAGGGTACGACAACGCTCTAGGGGCAGCGTACGTGTGAGGGCGCGGGTTAGTGTCAGCGTACGGGTTAGGATTAGGGGACGGCTGAGGGTCAGGCTTCGGGGAAGGGTTAGGGTTAGGGTTCGGGCTAGGGTTAGGGTTAGGGGACGGGGACGGTTCAGGGTCCAGGTGAGGGTACGACAACGCTCTAGGGGGAGCGTACGTGTGAGGGCGCGGGTTAGTGTCAGCGTACGGGTTAGGATTAGGGGACGGCTGAGGGTCAGGCTTCGGGGAAGGGTTAGGGTTAGGGTTCGGGCTAGGGTTAGCGTTAGGGGACGGGGACGGTTCAGGGTCCAGGTGAGGGTATGACAACGCTCTAGGGGGTGCGTACGTGTGAGGGCGTGGGTTAGTGTCAGCGTACGGGTTAGGATTAGGGGACGGCTGAGGGTCAGGCTTCGGGGAAGGGTTAGGGTTAGGGTTCGGGCTAGGGTTAGGGTTAGGGGACGGGGACGGTTTAGGGTCCAGGTGAGGGTACGACAACGCTCTAGGGGGAGCGTACGTGTGAGGGCGCGGTTTAGTGTCAGCGTACGGGTTAGGATTAGGGGACGGCTGAGGGTCAGGCTTCGGGGAAGGGTTAGTGTTAGGGTTCGGGCTAGGGTTAGGGTTAGGGGACGGGGACGGTTCAGGGTCCAAGTGAGGGTACGACAACGCTCTAGGGGGAGCGTACGTGTGAGGGCACGGGTTAGTGTCAGCGTACGGGTTAGGATTAGGGGACGGCTGAGGGTCAGGCTTCGGGGAAGGGTTAGGGTTAGGGTTCGGGCTAGGGTTAGGGTTAGGGGATGGGGACGGTTCAGGGTCCAGGTGAGGGTACGACAACGCTCTAGGGGGAGCGTACGTGTGAGGGCGTGGGTTAGTGTCAGCGTACAGGTTAGGATTAGGGGACGGCTGAGGGTCAGGCTTCGGGGAAGGGTTAGGGTTAGGGTTCGGGCTAGGGTTAGGGTTAGGGGACTGGGACGGTTTAGGGTCCAGGTGAGGGTACGACAACGCTCTAGGGGGAGCGTACGTGTGAGGGCGCGGGTTAGTGTCAGCGTACGGGTTAGGATTAGGGGACGGCTGAGGGTCAGGCTTCGGGGAAGGGTTAGGGTTAGGGTTCGGGCTAGGGTTAGGGTTAGGGGACGGGGACGGTTCAGGGTCCAGGTGAGGGTACGACAACGCTCTAGGGGGAGCGTACGTGTGAGGGCGCGGGTTAGTGTCAGCGTACGGGTTAGGATTAGGGGACGGCTGAGGGTCAGGCTTCGGGGAAGGGTTAGGGTTAGGGTTCGGGCTAGGGTTAGGGTTAGGGGACGGGGACGGTTCAGGGTCCAGGTGAGGGTACGACAACGCTCTAGGGGGAGCGTACGTGTGAGGGCGCGGGTTAGTGTCAGCGTACGGGTTAGGATTAGGGGACGGCTGAGGGTCAGGCTTCGGGGAAGGGTTAGGGTTAGGGTTCGGGCTAGGGTTAGGGTTAGGGGACGGGGACGGTTTAGGGTCCAGGTGAGGGTACGACAATGCTCTAGGGGGAGCGTACGTGTGAGGGCGCGGGTTAGTGTCAGCGTACGGGTTAGGATTAGGGGACGGCTGAGGGTCAGGCTTCGGGGAAGGGTTAGGGTTAGGGTTCGGGCTAGGGTTAGGGTTAGGGGACGGGGACGGTTCAGGGTCCAGGTGAGGGTACGACAACGCTCTAGGGGGAGCGTACGTGTGAGGGCGCGGGTTAGTGTCAGCGTACGGGTTAGGATTAGGGGACGGCTGAGGGTCAGGCTTCGGGGAAGGGTTAGGGTTAGGGTTCGGGCTAGGGTTAGGGTTAGGGGATGGGGACGGTTCAGGGTCCAGGTGAGGGTACGACAACGCTCTAGGGGGAGCGTACGTGTGAGGGCGCGGGTTAGTGTCAGCGTACGGGTTAGGATTAGGGGACGGCTGAGGGTCAGGCTTCGGGGAAGGGTTAGGGTTAGGGTTCGGGCTAGGGTTAGGGTTAGGGGACGGGGACGGTTCAGGGTCCAGGTGAGGGTACGACAACGCTCTAGGGGGAGCGTACGTGTGAGGGCGCGGGTTAGTGTCAGCGTACGGGTTAGGATTAGGGCACGGCTGAGGGTCAGGCTTCGGGGAAGTGTTAGGGTTAGGGTTCGGGCTAGGGTTAGGGTTAGGGGACGGGGACGGTTCAGGGTCCAGGTGAGGGTACGACAACGCTCTAGGGGGAGCGTACGTGTGAGGGCGCGGGTTAGTGTCAGCGTACGGGTTAGGATTAGGGGACGGCTGAGGGTCAGGCTTCGGGGAAGGATTAGGGTTAGGGTTCGGGCTAGGGTTAGGGTTAGGGGACGGGGAGCGTTTAGGGTCCAGGTGAGGGTACGACAACGCTCTAGGGGGAGCGTACGTGTGAGGGCGCGGGTTAGTGTCAGCGTACGGGTTAGGATTAGGGGACGGCTGAGGGTCAGGCTTCCGGGAAGGGTTAGGGTTAGGGTTCGGGCTAGGGTTAGGTTTAGGGGACGGGGACGGTTTAGGGTCCAGGTGAGGGTACGACAACGCTCTAGGGGGAGCGTACGTGTGAGGGCGTGGGTTAGTGTCAGCGTACGGTTTAGGATTAGGGGACGGCTGAGGGTCAGGCTTCGGGGAAGGGTTAGGGTTAGGGTTCGGGCTAGGGTTAGGGTTAGGGGACGGGGACGGTTTAGGGTCCAGGTGAGGGTACGACAACGCTCTAGGGGGAGCATACGTGTGAGGGCGCGGGTTAGTGTCAGCGTACGGGTTAGGATTAGGGGACGGCTGAGGGTCAGGCTTCGGGGAAGGGTTAGGGTTAGGGTTCGGGCTAGGGTTAGGGTTCGGGGACGGGGACGGTTCAGGGTCCAGGTGAGGGTACGACAACACTGTAGGGGAAGCGTACGTGTGAGGGCGCGGGTTAGTGTCAGCGTACGGGTTAGGATTAGGGGACGGCTGAGGGTCAGGCTTCGGGGAAGGGTTAGGGTTAGGGTTCGGGCTAGGGTTAGGGTTAGGGGACGGGGACGGTTCAGGGTCCAGGTGAGGGTACGACAACGCTCTACGGGGAGCGTACGTGTGAGGGCGCGGGTTAGTGTCAGCGTACGGGTTAGGATTAGGGGACGGCTGAGGGTCAGGCTTCGCGGAAGGGTTAGGGTTAGGGTTCGGGCTAGGGTTAGCGTTAGGGGACGGGGACGGTTCAGGGTCCAGGTGAGGGTATGACAACGCTCTAGGGGGAGCATACGTGTGAGGGCGCGGGTTAGTGTCAGCGTACGGGTTAGGATTAGGGGACGGCTGAGGGTCAGGCTTCGGGGAAGGGTTAGGGTTAGGGTTCGGGCTAGGGTTAGGGTTAGGGGACGGGGACGGTTTAGGGTCCAGGTGAGGGTACGACAACGCTCTAGGGGGAGCGTACGTGTGAGGGCGCGGGTTAGTGTCAGCGTACGGGTTAGGATTAGGGGACGGCTGAGGGTCAGGCTTCGGGGAAGGGGAAGGGTTAGGGTTAGGGTTCGGGCTAGGGTTAGCGTTAGGGGACGGGGACGGTTCAGGGTCCAGGTGAGGGTACGACAACGCTCTAGGGGCAGCGTACGTGTGAGGGCGCGGGTTAGTGTCAGCGTACGGGTTAGGATTAGGGGACGGCTGAGGGTCAGGCTTCGGGGAAGGGTTAGGGTTAGGGTTCGGGCTAGGGTTAGGGTTAGGGGACGGGGACGGTTCAGGGTCCAGGTGAGGGTACGACAACGCTCTAGGGGGAGCGTACGTGTGAGGGCGCGGGTTAGTGTCAGCGTACGGGTTAGGATTAGGGGACGGCTGAGGGTCAGGCTTCGGGGAAGGGTTAGGGTTAGGGTTCGGGCTAGGGTTAGCGTTAGGGGACGGGGACGGTTCAGGGTCCAGGTGAGGGTATGACAACGCTCTAGGGGGAGCGTACGTGTGAGGGTGCGGGTTAGTGTCAGCGTACGGGTTAGGATTAGGGGACGGCTGAGGGTCAGGCTTCGGGGAAGGGTTAGGGTTAGGGTTCGGGCTAGGGTTAGGGTTAGGGGACGGGGACGGTTTAGGGTCCAGGTGAGGGTACGACAACGCTCTAGGGGGAGCGTACGTGTGAGGGCGCGGTTTAGTGTCAGCGTACGGGTTAGGATTAGGGGACGGCTGAGGGTCAGGCTTCGGGGAAGGGTTAGTGTTAGGGTTCGGGCTAGGGTTAGGGTTAGGGGACGGGGACGGTTCAGGGTCCAAGTGAGGGTACGACAACGCTCTAGGGGGAGCGTACGTGTGAGGGCGCGGGTTAGTGTCAGCGTACGGGTTAGGATTAGGGGACGGCTGAGGGTCAGGCTTCGGGGAAGGGTTAGGGTTAGGGTTCGGGCTAGGGTTAGGGTTAGGGGACGGGGACGGTTCAGGGTCCAGGTGAGGGTACGACAACGCTCTAGGGGGAGCGTACGTGTGAGGGCACGGGTTAGTGTCAGCGTACAGGTTAGGATTAGGGGACGGCTGAGGGTCAGGCTTCGGGGAAGGGTTAGGGTTAGGGTTCGGGCTAGGGTTAGGGTTAGGGGACGGGGACGGTTTAGGGTCCAGGTGAGGGTACGACAACGCTCTAGGGGGAGCGTACGTGTGAGGGCGCGGGTTAGTGTCAGCGTACGGGTTAGGATTAGGGGACGGCTGAGGGTCAGGCTTCGGGGAAGGGTTAGGGTTAGGGTTCGGGCTAGGGTTAGGGTTAGGGGACGGGGACGGTTCAGGGTCCAGGTGAGGGTACGACAACGCTCTAGGGGGAGCGTACGTGTGAGGGCGCGGGTTAGTGTCAGCGTACGGGTTAGGATTAGGGGACGGCTGAGGGTCAGGCTTCGGGGAAGGGTTAGGGTTAGGGTTCGGGCTAGGGTTAGGGTTAGGGGACGGGGACGGTTCAGGGTCCAGGTGAGGGTACGACAACGCTCTAGGGGGAGCGTACGTGTGAGGGCGCGGGTTAGTGTCAGCGTACGGGTTAGGATTAGGGGACGGCTGAGGGTCAGGCTTCGGGGAAGGGTTAGGGTTAGGGTTCGGGCTAGGGTTAGGGTTAGGGGACGGGGACGGTTTAGGGTCCATGTGAGCGTACGACAACGCTCTAGGGGGAGCGTACGTGTGAGGGCGCGGGTTAGTGTCAGCGTACGGGTTAGGATTAGGGGACGGCTGAGGGTCAGGCTTCGGGGAAGGGTTAGGGTTAGGGTTCGGGCTAGGGTTAGGGTTCGGGGACGGGGACGGTTCAGGGTCCAGGTGAGGGTACGACAACGCTCTAGGGGGAGCGTACGTGTGAGGGCGCGGGTTAGTGTCAGCGTACGGGTTAGGATTAGGGGACGGCTGAGGGTCAGGCTTCGGGGAAGGGTTAGGGTTAGGGTTTGGGCTAGGGTTAGGGTTAGGGGACGGGGACGGTTCAGGGTCCAGGTGAGGGTACGACAACGCTCTAGGGGGAGCGTACGTGTGAGGGCGCGGGTTAGTGTCAGCGTACGGGTTAGGATTAGGGGACGGCTGAGGGTCAGGCTTCGGGGAAGGGTTAGGGTTAGTGTTCGGGCTAGGGTTAGGGTTAGGGGACGGGGACGGTTCAGGGTCCAGGTGAGGGTACGACAACACTGTAGGGGAAGCGTACGTGTGAGGGCGCGGGTTAGTGTCGGCGTACGGGTTAGGATTAGGGGACGGCTGAGGGTCAGGCTTCGGGGAAGGGTTAGGGTTAGGGTTCGGGCTAGGGTTAGGGTTAGGGGACGGGGACGGTTCAGGGTCCAGGTGAGGGTACGACAACGCTCTAGGGGGAGCGTACGTGTGAGGGCGCGGGTTAGTGTCAGCGTACGGGTTAGGATTAGGGGACGGCTGAGGGTCAGGCTTCGCGGAAGGGTTAGGGTTAGGGTTCGGGCTAGGGTTAGCGTTAGGGGACGGGGACGGTTCAGGGTCCAGGTGAGGGTATGACAACGCTCTAGGGGGAGCATACGTGTGAGGGCGCGGGTTAGTGTCAGCGTACGGGTTAGGATTAGGGGACGGCTGAGGGTCACGCTTCGGGGAAGGGTTAGGGTTAGGGTTCGGGCTAGGGTTAGGGTTAGGGGACGGGGACGGTTTAGGGTCCAGGTGAGGGTACGACAACGCTCTAGGGGGAGCGTACGTGTGAGGGCGCGGTTTAGTGTCAGCGTACGGGTTAGGATTAGGGGACGGCTGAGGGTCAGGCTTCGGGGAAGGGTTAGTGTTAGGGTTCGGGCTAGGGTTAGGGTTAGGGGACGGGGACGGTTCAGGGTCCAGGTGAGGGTACGACAACGCTCTAGGGGGAGCGTACGTGTGAGGGCACGGGTTTGTGTCAGCGTACGGGTTAGGATTAGGGGACGGCTGAGGGTCAGGCTTCGGGGAAGGGTTAGGGTTAGGGTTCGGGCTAGGGTTAGGGTTAGGGTACGGGGACGGTTTAGGGTCCAGGTGAGGGTACGACAACGCTCTAGGGGGAGCGTACGTGTGAGGGCGCGGGTTAGTGTCAGCGTACGGGTTAGGATTAGGGGACGGCTGAGGGTCAGGCTTCGGGGAAGGGGAAGGGTTAGGGTTAGGGTTCGGGCTAGGGTTAGCGTTAGGGGACGGGGACGGTTCAGGGTCCAGGTGAGGGTACGACAACGCTCTAGGGGCAGCGTACGTGTGAGGGCGCGGGTTAGTGTCAGCGTACGGGTTAGGATTAGGGGACGGCTGAGGGTCAGGCTTCGGGGAAGGGTTAGGGTTAGGGTTCGGGCTAGGGTTAGGGTTAGGGGACGGGGACGGTTCAGGGTCCAGGTGAGGGTACGACAACGCTCTAGGGGGAGCGTACGTGTGAGGGCGCGGGTTAGTGTCAGCGTACGGGTTAGGATTAGGGGACGGCTGAGGGTCAGGCTTCGGGGAAGGGTTAGGGTTAGGGTTCGGGCTAGGGTTAGGGTTAGGGGACGGGGACGGTTTAGGGTCCAGGTGAGGGTACGACAACGCTCTAGGGGGAGCGTACGTGTGAGGGCGCGTGTTAGTGTCAGCGTACGGGTTAGGATTAGGGGACGGCTGAGGGTCAGGCTTCGGGGAAGGGTTAGGGTTAGGGTTCGGGCTAGGGTTAGGGTTAGGGGACGGGGACGGTTTATGGTCCAGGTGAGGGTACGACAACGCTCTAGGGGGAGCGTACGTGTGAGGGTGCGGGTTAGTGTCAGCGTACGGGTTAGGATTAGGGGACGGCTGCGGGTCAGGCTTCGGGGAAGGGTTAGGGTTAGGGTTCGGGCTAGGGTTAGGGATAGGGGATGGGGACGGTTCAGGGTCCAGGTGAGGGTACGACAACGCTCTAGGGGGAGCGTACGTGTGAGGGCGCGGGTTAGTGTCAGCGTACGGGTTAGGATTAGGGGACGGCTGAGGGTCAGGCTTCGGGGAAGGGTTAGGGTTAGGGTTCGGGCTAGGGTTAGGGTTAGGGGACGGGGACGGTTCAGGGTCCAGGTGAGGGTACGACAACGCTCTAGGGGGAGCGTACGTGTGAGGGCGCGGGTTAGTGTCAGCGTACGGGTTAGGATTAGGGGACGGCTGAGGGTCAGGCTTCGGGGAAGGGTTAGGGTTAGGGTTCGGGCTAGGGTTAGGGTTAGGGGACGGGGACGGTTTAGGGTCCAGGTGAGGGTACGATAATGCTCTAGGGGGAGCGTACGTGTGAGGGCGCGGGTTAGTGTCAGCGTACAGGTTAGGATTAGGGGACGGTGAGGGTCAGGCTTCGGGGAAGGGTTAGGGTTAGGGTTCGGGCTAGGGTTAGGGTTAGGGGACGGGGACGGTTCAGGGTTCAGGTGAGGGTACGACAACGCTCTAGGTGGAGCGTACGTATGAGGGCGCGGGTTAGTGTCAGCGTACGGGTTAGGATAAGGGGACGGCTGAGGGTCAGGCTTCGGGGAAGGGTTAGGGTTAGGGTTCGGGCTAGGGTTAGGGTTAGGGGACGGGGACGCTTTAGGGTCCAGGTGAGGGTACGACAACGCTCTAGGGGAAGCGTACGTGTGAGGGCGCGGGTTAGTGTCAGCGTACGGGTTAGGATTAGGAGACGGCTGAGGGTCAGGCTTCGGGGAAGGGTTAGGGTTAGGGCTCGGGCTAGGGTTAGGGTTAGGGGACGGGGACGGTTTAGGGTCCAGCTGAGGGTACGACAACACTCTAGGGGGAGCGTACATTTGAGGGCGCGGGTTAGTGTCAGCGTACGGGTTAGGATTAGGGGACGGCTGAGGGTCAGGCTTTGGCGAAGGGTTAGGGTTAGGGTTAGGTTTCGGTCTAGGGTTAGGGGACGGGGACGGGGACGGTTCAGGGTCCAGGTGAGGGTACGACAACGCTCTAGGGGGAGCGTACGTGTGAGGGCGCGGGTTAGTGTCAGCGTACGGGTTAGGATTAGGGGACGGCTGAGGGTCAGGCTTCGGGGAAGGGTTAGGGTTAGGGTTCGGGCTAGGGTTAGGGTTAGGGGACGGGGACGGTTTAGGGTCCAGGTGAGGGTACGACAACGCTCTAGGGGGAGCGTACGTGTGAGGGCGCGGGTTAGTGTCAGCGTACGGGTTAGGATTAGGGGACGACTGAGGGTCAGGCTTCGGGGAAGGGTTAGGGTTAGGGTTCGGGCTAGGGTTAGGGTTAGCGGACGGGGACGGTTCAGGGTCCAGGTGAGGGTACGACAACGCTCTAGGGGGAGCGTACGTGTGAGGGCGCGGGTTAGTGTCAGCGTACGGGTTAGGATTAGGGGACGGCTGAGGGTCAGGCTTCGGGGAAGGGTTAGGGTTAAGGTTCGGGCTAGGGTTAGGGTTAGGGGACGGGGACGGTTCAGGGTCCAGGTGAGGGTACGACAACGCTCTAGGGGGAGCGTACGTGTGAGGGCATGGGTTAGTGTCAGCGTACGGGTTAGGATTAGGGGACGGCTGAGGGTCAGGCTTCGGGGAAGGGTTAGGGTTAGGGTTCGGGCTAGGGTTAGGGTTAGGGCATGGGGACGGTTTAGGGTCCAGGTGACGGTACGACAATGCTCTAGGGGGAGCGTACGTGTGAGGGCGCGGGTTAGTGTCAGCTTACGGGTTAGGATTAGGGGACGGCTGAGGGTCAGGCTTCGGGGAAGGGTTAGGGTTAGGGTTCGGGCTAGGGTTAGGGTTAGGGGACGGGGACGGTTCAGGGTCTAGGTGAGGGTACGACAACGCCCTAGGGGGAGCGTACGTGTGAGGGCGCGGGTTAGTGTCAGCGTACGGGTTAGGATTAGGGGACGGCTGAGGGTCAGGCTTCGGGGAAGGGTTAGGGTTAGGGTTCGGGCTAGGGTTAGGGTTAGGGGACGGGGACGGTTCAGGGTCCAGGTGAGGGTACGACAACACTCTAGGGGGAGCGTACGTGTGAGGGCGCGGGTTAGTGTCAGCGTACGGGTTAGGATTAGGGGACGGCTGAGGGTCAGGCTTCGGGGAAGGCTTAGGGTTAGGGTTCAGGCTAGGGTTAGCGTTAGGGGACGGGGACGGTTCAGGGTTCACGTGAGGGTACGACAACGCTCTAGGGGGAGCGTACGTGTGAGGGCGCGGGTTAGTGTCAGCGTACGGGTTAGGATTAGGGGACGGCTGAGGGTCAGGCTTCGGGGAAGGGTTAGGGTTAGGGTTCGGGCTAGGGTTAGGGTTAGGGGACGGGGACGGTTCAGGGTCCAGGTGAGGGTACGACAACGCTCTAGGGGGAGCGTAAGTGTGAGGGCGCCGGTTAGTGTCAGCGTACGGGTTAGGATTAGGGGACGGCTGAGGGTCAGGCTTCGGGGAAGGGTTAGGGTTAGGGTTCGGGCTAGGGTTAGGGTTAGGGGACGGGGAAGGTTTAGGGTCCAGGTGAGGGTACGACAACGCTCTAGGGGGAGCGTAAGTGTGAGGGCGCCGGTTAGTGTCAGCGTACGGGTTAGGATTAGGGGACGGCTGAGGGTCAGGCTTCGGGGAAGGGTTATGTTTAGGGTTCGGGCTAGGGTTAGCGTTAGGGGACGGGGACGGTTCAGGGTCCAGGTGAGGGTACGACAACGCTCTAGGGGCAGCGTACGTGTGAGGGCGCGGGTTAGTGTCAGCGTACGGGTTAGGATTATGGGACGGCTGAGGGTCAGGCTTCGGGGAAGGGTTAGGGTTAGGGTTCGGGCTAGGGTTAGGGTTAGGGGACGGGGACGGTTCAGGGTCCAGGTGGGGTACGACAACGCTCTAGGGGGAGCGTACGTGTGAGGGCGCGGGTTTGTGTCAGCGTACGGGTTAGGATTAGGGGCCGGCTGCGGGTCAGGCTTCGGGGAAGGGTTAGGGTTAGGGTTCGGGCTAGGGTTAGGGTTAGGGGACGGGGACGGTTCAGGGTCCAGGTGAGGGTACGACAACGCTCTAGGGGGAGCGTACGTGTGAGGGCGCGGGTTAGTGTCAGCGTACGGGTTAGGATTAGGGGACGGCTGAGGGTCAGGCTTCGGGGAAGGGTTAGGGTTAGGGTTCGGGCTAGGGTTAGGGTTAGGGGACGGGGACGGTTTAGGGTCCAGGTGAGGGTACGACAACGCTCTAGGGGGAGCGTACGTGTGAGGGCGCGGGTTAGTGTCAGCGTACGGGTTAGGATTAGGGGACGACTGAGGGTCAGGCTTCGGGGAAGGGTTAGGGTTAGGGTTCGGGCTAGGGTTAGGGTTAGGGGACGGGGACGGTTCAGGGTCCAGGTGAGGGTACGACAACGCTCTAGGGGGAGCGTACGTGTGAGGGCGCGGGTTAGTGTCAGCGTACGGGTTAGGATTAGGGGACGGCTGAGGGTCAGGCTTCGGGGAAGGGTTAGGGTTAAGGTTCGGGCTAGGGTTAGGGTTAGGGGACGGGGACGGTTCAGGGTCCAGGTGAGGGTACGACAACGCTCTAGGGGGAGCGTACGTGTGAGGGCATGGGTTAGTGTCAGCGTACGGGTTAGGATTAGGGGACGGCTGAGGGTCAGGCTTCGGGGAAGGGTTAGGTTTAGGGTTCGGGCTAGGGTTAGGGTTAGGGCATGGGGACGGTTTAGGGTCCAGGTGACGGTACGACAATGCTCTAGGGGGAGCGTACGTGTGAGGGCGCGGGTTAGTGTCAGCTTACGGGTTAGGATTAGGGGACGGCTGAGGGTCAGGCTTCGGGGAAGGGTTAGGGTTAGGGTTCGGGCTAGGGTTAGGGTTAGGGGACGGGGACGGTTCAGGGTCTAGGTGAGGGTACGACAACGCTCTAGGGGGAGCGTACGTGTGAGGGCGCGGGTTAGTGTCAGCGTACGGGTTAGGATTAGGGGACGGCTGAGGGTCAGGCTTCGGGGAAGGGTTAGGGTTAGGGTTCGGGCTAGGGTTAGGGTTAGGGGACGGGGACGGTTCAGGGTCCAGGTGAGGGTACGACAACACTCTAGGGGGAGCGTACGTGTGAGGGCGCGGGTTAGTGTCAGCGTACGGGTTAGGATTAGGGGACGGCTGAGGGTCAGGCTTCGGGGAAGGGTTAGGGTTAGGGTTCAGGCTAGGGTTAGGGTTAGGGGACGGGGACGGTTCAGGGTTCAGGTGAGGGTACGACAACGCTCTAGGGGGAGCGTACGTGTGAGGGCGCGGGTTAGTGTCAGCGTACGGGTTAGGATTAGGGGACGGCTGAGGGTCAGGCTTCGGGGAAGGGTTAGGGTTAGGGTTCGGGCTAGGGTTAGGGTTAGGGGACGGGGACGGTTCAGGGTCCAGGTGAGGGTACGACAACGCTCTAGGGGGAGCGTACGTGTGAGGGCGCGGGTTAGTGTCAGCGTACGGGTTAGGATTAGGGGACGGCTGAGGGTCAGGCTTTGGCGAAGTGTTAGGGTTAGGGTTAGGTTTCGGTCTAGGGTTAGGGTTAGGGGACGGGGACGGTTCAGGGTCCAGGTGAGGGTACGACAACACTCTAGGGGAAGCGTACGTGTGAGGGCACGGGTTAGTGTCAGCGTACGGGTTAGGATTAGGGGACGGCTGAGGGTCAGGCTTCGGGGAAGGGTTAGGGTTAGGGTTCGGGCTAGGGTTAGGGTTAGGGGACGGGGACGGTTCAGGGTCCAGGTGAGGGTACGACAACGCTCTAGGGGGAGCGTACGTGTGAGGGCGCGGGTTAGTGTCAGCGTACGGGTTAGGATTAGGGGACGGCTGAGGGTCAGGCTTCGGGGAAGGGTTAGGGTTAGGGTTCGGGCTAGGGTTAGCGTTAGGGGACGGGGACGGTTCAGGGTCCAGGTGAGGGTACGACAACGCTCTAGGGGGAGCGTACGTGTGAGGGCGCGGGTTAGTGTCAGCGTACGGGTTAGGATTAGGGGACGGCTGAGGGTCAGGCTTCGGGGAAGGGTTAGGGTTAGGGTTCGGGCTAGAGTTAGGGTTAGGGGACGGGGACGGTTTAGGGTCCAGGTGAGGGTACGACAACGCTCTAGGGGGAGCGTACGTGTGAGGGCGCGGGTTAGTGTCAGCGTACGGGTTAGGATTAGGGGACGGCTGAGGGTCAGGCTTCGGGGAAGGGTTAGGGTTAGGGTTCGGGCTAGGGTTAGGGTTAGGGGACGGGGACGGTTCTGGGTCCAGGTGAGGGTACGACAACACTCTAGGGGGAGCGTACGTGTGAGGGCGCGGGTTAGTGTCAGCGTACGGGTTAGGATTAGGGGACGGCTGAGGGTCAGGCTTCGGGGAAATGTCAGGGTTAGGGTTCGGGCTAGGGTAAGGGTTAGGGGACGGGGACGGTTTAGGGTCCAGGTGAGGGTACGACAACACTCTAGGGGGAGCGTACGTGTGAGGGCGCGGGTTAGTGTCAGCGTACGGGTTAGGATTAGGGGACGGCTGAGGGTCAGGCTTCGGGGAAGGGTTAGGTTTAGGGTTCGGGCTAGGGTTAGGGTTAGGGGACGGGGACGGTTTAGGGTCCAGGTGAGGGTACGACAACGCTCTAGGGGGAGCGTACGTGTGAGGGCGCGGGTTAGTGTCAGCGTACGGGTTAGGATTAGGGGACGGCTGAGGGTCAGGCTTCGGGGAAGGGTTAGGGTTAGGGTTCGGGCTAGGGTTAGGGTTAGGGGACGGGGACGGTTTAGGGTCCAGGTGAGGGTACGACAACGCTCTAGGGGGAGCGTACGTGTGAGGGCGCGGGTTAGTGTCAGCGTACGAGTTAGGATTAGGGGACGGCTGAGGGTCAGGCTTCGGGGAAGGGGAAGGGTTAGGGTTAGGGTTCGGGCTAGGGTTAGCGTTAGGGGACGGGGACGGTTCAGGGTCCAGGTGAGGGTACGACAACGCTCTAGGGGGAGCGTACGTGTGAGGGCGCGGGTTAGTGTCAGCGTACGGGTTAGGATTATGGGACGGCTGAGGGTCAGGCTTCGGGGAAGGGTTAGGGTTAGGGTTCGGGCTAGGGTTAGGGTTAGGGGACGGGGACGGTTTAGGGTCCAGGTGAGGGTACGACAACGCTCTAGGGGGAGCGTACGTGTGAGGGCGCGGGTTAGTGTCAGCGTACGAGTTAGGATTAGGGGACGGCTGAGGGTCAGGCTTCGGGGAAGGGGAAGGGTTAGGGTTAGGGTTCGGGCTAGGGTTAGCGTTAGGGGACGGGGACGGTTCAGGGTCCAGGTGAGGGTACGAGAACGCTCTAGGGGCAGCGTACGTGTGAGGGCGCGGGTTAGTGTCAGCGTACGGGTTAGGATTATGGGACGGCTGAGGGTCAGGCTTCGGGGAAGGGTTAGGGTTAGGGTTCGGGCTAGGGTTAGGGTTAGGGGACAGGGACGGTTCAGGGTCCAGGTGAGGGTACGACAACGCTCTAGGGGGAGCGTACGTGTGAGGGCGCGGGTTAGTGTCAGCGTACGGGTTAGGATTAGGGGACGGCTGAGGGTCAGGCTTCGGGGAAGGGTTAGGGTTAGGGTTCGGGCTAGGGTTAGGGTTAGGGGACGGGGACGGTTCAGGGTCCAGGTGAGGGTACGACAACGCTCTAGGGGGAGCGTACGTGTGAGGGCGCGGGTTAGTGTCAGCGTACGGGTTAGGATTAGGGGACGGCTGAGGGTCAGGCTTCGGGGAAGGGTTAGGGTTAGGGTTCGGGCTAGGGTTAGGGTTAGGGGACGGGGACGGTTTAGGGTCCAGGTGAGGGTACGACAACGCTCTAGGGGGAGCGTACGTGTGAGGGCACGGGTTAGTGTCAGCGTACGGGTTAGGATTAGGGGACGGCTGAGGGTCAGGCTTCGGGGAACGGTTAGGGTTAGGGTTCGGGCTAGGGTTAGGGTTAGGGAACGGGGACGGTTCAGGGTCCAGGTGAGGGTACGACTACGCTCTAGGGGGAGCGTACGTGTGAGGGCGCGGGTTAGTGTCAGTGTACGGGTTAGGATTAGGGGACGGCTGAGGGTCAGGCTTCGGGGAAGGGTTAGGGTTAGGGTTCGGGCTAGGGTTAGGGGACGGGGACGGGGACGGTTCAGGGTCCAGGTGAGGGTACGACAACGCTCTAGGGGGAGCGTACGTGTGAGGGCGCGGGTTAGTGTCAGCGTACGGGTTAGGATTAGGGGACGGCTGAGGGTCAGGCTTCGGGGAAGGGTTAGGGTTAGGGTTCGGGCTAGGGTTAGGGTTAGGGGACGGGGACGGTTTAGGGTCCAGGTGAGGGTACGACAACGCTCTAGGGGGAGCGTACGTGTGAGGGCGCGGGTTAGTGTCAGCGTACGGGTTAGGATTAGGGGACGGCTGAGGGTCAGGCTTCGGGGAAGGGTTAGGGTTAGGGTTCGGGCTAGGGTTAGCGTTAGGGGACGGGGACGGTTCAGGGTCCAGGTGAGGGTACGACAACGCTCTAGGGGCAGCGTACGTGTGAGGGCGCGGGTTAGTGTCAGCGTACGGGTTAGGATTATGGGACGGCTGAGGGTCAGGCTTCGGGGAAGGGTTAGGTTTAGGGTTCGGGCTAGGGTTAGGTTTAGGGGACGGGGACGGTTTAGGGTCCAGGTGAGGGTACGACAACGCTCTAGGGGGAGCGTACGTGTGAGGGCGCGGGTTAGTGTCAGCGTACGGGTTAGGATTAGGGGACGGCTGAGGGTCAGGCTTCGGGGAAGGGTTAGGGTTAGGGTTCGGGCTAGGGTTAGGGTTAGGGGACGGGGACGGTTCAGGGTCCAGGTGAGGGTACGACAACACTCTAGGGGGAGCGTACGTGTGAGGGCGCGGGTTAGTGTCAGCGTACGGGTTAGGATTAGGGGACGGCTGAGGGTCAGGCTTTGGCGAAGTGTTAGGGTTAGGGTTAGGTTTCGGTCTAGGGTTAGGGTTAGGGGACGGGGACGGTTCAGGGTCCAGGTGAGGGTACGACAACACTCTAGGGGAAGCGTAAGTGTGAGGGCACGGGTTAGTGTCAGCGTACGGGTTAGGATTAGGGGACGGCTGAGGGTCAGGCTTCGGGGAAGGGTTAGGGTTAGGGTTCGGGCTAGGGTTAGGGTTAGGGGACGGGGACGGTTCAGGGTCCAGGTGAGGGTACGACAACGCTCTAGGGGGAGCGTACGTGTGAGGGCGCGGGTTAGTGTCAGCGTACGGGTTAGGATTAGGGGACGGCTGAGGGTCAGGCTTCGGGGAAGGGTTAGGCTTAGGGTTCGGGCTAGGGTTAGCGTTAGGGGACGGGGACGGTTCAGGGTCCAGGTGAGGGTACGACAACGCTCTAGGGGGAGCGTACGTGTGAGGGCGCGGGTTAGTGTCAGCCTACGGGTTAGGATTAGGGGACGGCTGAGGGTCAGGCTTCGGGGAAGGGTTAGGGTTAGGGTTCGAGCTAGAGTTAGGGTTAGGGGACGGGGACGGTTTAGGGTCCAGGTGAGGGTACGACAACGCTCTAGGGGGAGCGTACGTGTGAGGGCGCGGGTTAGTGTCAGCGTACGGGTTAGGATTAGGGGACGGCTGAGGGTCAGGCTTCGGGGAAGGGTTAGGGTTAGGGTTCGGGCTAGGGTTAGGGTTAGGGGACGGGGACGGTTCTGGGTCCAGGTGAGGGTACGACAACACTCTATGGGGAGCGTACGTGTGAGGGCGCGGGTTAGTGTCAGCGTACGGGTTAGGATTAGGGGACGGCTGAGGGTCAGGCTTCGGGGAAGGGTTAGGGTAAGGGTTCGGGCTAGGGTTAGGGTTAGGGGACGGGGACGGTTTAGGGTCCAGGTGAGGGTACGACAACGCTCTAGGGGGAGCGTACGTGTGAGGGCGCGGGTTAGTGTCAGCGTACGAGTTAGGATTAGGGGACGGCTGAGGGTCAGGCTTCGGGGAAGGGGAAGGGTTAGGGTTAGGGTTCGGGCTAGGGTTAGCGTTAGGGGACGGGGACGGTTCAGGGTCCAGGTGAGGGTACGACAACGCTCTAGGGGCAGCGTACGTGTGAGGGCGCGGGTTAGTGTCAGCGTACGGGTTAGGATTATGGGACGGCTGAGGGTCAGGCTTCGGGGAAGGGTTAGGGTTAGGGTTCGGGCTAGGGTTAGGGTTAGGGGACGGGGACGGTTTAGGGTCCAGGTGAGGGTACGACAACGCTCTAGGGGGAGCGTACGTGTGAGGGCGCGGGTTAGTGTCAGCGTACGAGTTAGGATTAGGGGACGGCTGAGGGTCAGGCTTCGGGGAAGGGGAAGGGTTAGGGTTAGGGTTCGGGCTAGGGTTAGCGTTAGGGGACGGGGACGGTTCAGGGTCCAGGTGAGGGTACGACAACGCTCTAGGGGCAGCGTACGTGTGAGGGCGCGGGTTAGTGTCAGCGTACGGGTTAGGATTATGGGACGGCTGAGGGTCAGGCTTCGGGGAAGGGTTAGGGTTAGGGTTCGGCCTAGGGTTAGGGTTAGGGGACGGGGACGGTTCAGGGTCCAGGTGAGGGTACGACAACGCTCTAGGGGGAGCGTACGTGTGAGGGCGCGGGTTAGTGTCAGCGTACGGGTTAGGATTAGGGGACGGCTGAGGGTCAGGCTTCGGGGAAGGGTTAGGGTTAGGGTTCGGGCTAGGGTTAGGGTTAGGGGACGGGGACGGTTCAGGGTCCAGGTGAGGGTACGACAACGCTCTAGGGGGAGCGTACGTGTTAGGGCGCGGGTTAGTGTCAGCGTACGGGTTAGGATTAGGGGACGGCTGAGAGTCAGGCTTTGGCGAAGGGTTAGGGTTAGGGTTAGGTTTCGGTCTAGGGTTAGGGTTAGGGGACGGGGACGGTTCAGGGTCCAGGTGAGGGTACGACAACACTCTAGGGGAAGCGTACGTGTGAGGGCACGGGTTAGTGTCAGCGTACGGGTTAGGATTAGGGGACGGCTGAGGGTCAGGCTTCGGGGAAGGGTTAGGGTTAGGGTTCGGGCTAGGGTTAGGGTTAGGGGACGGGGACGGTTCAGGGTCCAGGTGAGGGTACGACAACGCTCTAGGGGGAGCGTACGTGTGAGGGCGCGGGTTAGTGTCAGCGTACGGGTTAGGATTAGGGGACGGCTGAGGGTCAGGCTTCGGGGAAGGGTTAGGGTTAGGGTTCGGGCTAGGGTTAGCGTTAGGGGACGGGGACGGTTCAGGGTCCAGGTGAGGGTACGACAACGCTCTAGGGGGAGCGTACGTGTGAGGGCGCGGGTTAGTGTCAGCGTACGGGTTAGGATTAGGGGACGGCTGAGGGTCAGGCTTCGGGGAAGGGTTAGGGTTAGGGTTCGGGCTAGAGTTAGGGTTAGGGGACGGGGACGGTTTAGGGTCCAGGTGAGGGTACGACAACGCTCTAGGGGGAGCGTACGTGTGAGGGCGCGGGTTAGTGTCAGCGTACGGGTTAGGATTATGGGACGGCTGAGGGTCAGGCTTCGGGGAAGGGTTAGGGTTAGGGTTCGGGCTAGGGTTAGGGTTAGGGGACGGGGACGGTTCTGGGTCCAGGTGAGGGTACGACAACACTCTAGGGGGAGCGTACGTGTGAGGGCGCGGGTTAGTGTCAGCGTACGGGTTAGGATTAGGGGACGGCTGAGGGTCAGGCTTCGGGGAAATGTCAGGGTTAGGGTTCGGGCTAGGGTAAGGGTTAGGGGACGGGGACGGTTTAGGGTCCAGGTGAGGGTACGACAACACTCTAGGGGGAGCGTACGTGTGAGGGCGCGGGTTAGTGTCAGCGTACGGGTTAGGATTAGGGGACGGCTGAGGGTCAGGCTTCGGGGAAGGGTTAGGTTTAGGGTTCGGGCTAGGGTTAGGGTTAGGGGACGGGGACGGTTTAGGGTCCAGGTGAGGGTACGACAACGCTCTAGGGGGAGCGTACGTGTGAGGGCGCGGGTTAGTGTCAGCGTACGGGTTAGGATTAGGGGACGGCTGAGGGTCAGGCTTCGGGGAAGGGTTAGGGTTAGGGTTCGGGCTAGGGTTAGGGTTAGGGGATGGGGACGGTTTAGGGTCCAGGTGAGGGTACGACAACGCTCTAGGGGGAGCGTACGTGTGAGGGCGCGGGTTAGTGTCAGCGTACGAGTTAGGATTAGGGGACGGCTGAGGGTCAGGCTTCGGGGAAGGGGAAGGGTTAGGGTTAGGGTTCGGGCTAGGGTTAGCGTTAGGGGACGGGGACGGTTCAGGGTCCAGGTGAGGGTACGACAACGCTCTAGGGGCAGCGTACGTGTGAGGGCGCGGGTTAGTGTCAGCGTACGGGTTAGGATTATGGGACGGCTGAGGGTCAGGCTTCGGGGAAGGGTTAGGGTTAGGGTTCGGGCTAGGGTTAGGGTTAGGGGACGGGGACGGTTTAGGGTCCAGGTGAGGGTACGACAACGCTCTAGGGGGAGCGTACGTGTGAGGGCGCGGGTTAGTGTCAGCGTACGAGTTAGGATTAGGGGACGGCTGAGGGTCAGGCTTCGGGGAAGGGGAAGGGTTAGGGTTAGGGTTCGGGCTAGGGTTAGCGTTAGGGGACGGGGACGGTTCAGGGTCCAGGTGAGGGTACGACAACGCTCAAGGGGCAGCGTACGTGTGAGGGCGCGGGTTAGTGTCAGCGTACGGGTTAGGATTATGGGACGGCTGAGGGTCAGGCTTCGGGGAAGGGTTAGGGTTAGGGTTCGGGCTAGGGTTAGGGTTAGGGGACGGGGACGGTTCAGGGTCCAGGTGAGGGTACGACAACGCTCTAGGGGGAGCGTACGTGTGAGGGCGCGGGTTAGTGTCAGCGTACGGGTTAGGATTAGGGGACGGCTGAGGGTCAGGCTTCGGGGAAGGGTTAGGGTTAGGGTTCGGGCTAGGGTTAGGGTTAGGGGACGGGGACGGTTCAGGGTCCAGGTGAGGGTACGACAACGCTCTAGGGGGAGCGTACGTGTGAGGGCGCGGGTTAGTGTCAGCGTACGGGTTAGGATTAGGGGACGGCTGAGGGTCAGGCTTCGGGGAAGGGTTAGGGTTAGGGTTCGGGCTAGGGTTAGGGTTAGGGGACGGGGACGGTTTAGGGTCCAGGTGAGGGTACGACAACGCTCTAGGGGGAGCGTACGTGTGAGGGCGCGGGTTAGTGTCAGCGTACGGGTTAGGATTAGGGGACGGCTGAGGGTCAGGCTTCGGGGAAGGGTTAGGGTTAGGGTTCGGGCTAGGGTTAGGGTTAGGGGACGGGGACGGTTCAGGGTCCAGGTGAGGGTACGACTACGCTCTAGGGGGAGCGTACGTGTGAGGGCGCGGGTTAGTGTCAGCGTACGGGTTAGGATTAGGGGACGGCTGAGGGTCAGGCTTCGGGGAAGGGTTAGGGTTAGGGTTCGGGCTAGGGTTAGGGGACGGGGACGGGGACGGTTCAGGGTCCAGGTGAGGGTACGACAACGCTCTAGGGGGAGCGTAAGTGTGAGGGCGCGGGTTAGTGTCAGCGTACGGGTTAGGATTAGGGGACGGCTGAGGGTCAGGCTTCGGGGAAGGCTTAGGGTTAGGGTTCGGGCTAGGGTTAGGGTTAGGGGACGGGGACGGTTTAGGGTCCAGGTGAGGGTACGACAACGCTCTAGGGGGAGCGTACGTGTGAGGGCGCGGGTTAGTGTCAGCGTACGGGTTAGGATTAGGGGACGGCTGAGGGTCAGGCTTCGGGGAAGGGTTAGGGTTAGGGTTCGGGCTAGGGTTAGGGTTAGGGGACGGGGACGGTTTAGGGTCCAGGTGAGGGTACGACAACGCTCTAGGGGGAGCGTACGTGTGAGGGCGCGGGTTAGTGTCAGCGTACGGGTTAGGATTAGGGGACGGCTGAGGGTCAGGCTTCGGGGAAGGGTTAGGGTTAGGGTTCGGTCTAGGGTTAGGGTTAGGGGACGGGGACGGTTTAGGGTCCAGGTGAGGGTACGACAACGCTCTAGGGGGAGCGTACGTGTGAGGGCGCGGGTTAGTGTCAGCGTACGGGTTAGGATTAGGGGACGGCTGAGGGTCAGGCTTCTGGGAAGGGTTAGGGTTAGGGTTCGGGCTAGGGTTAGGGTTAGGGGACGGGGACGGTTTAGGGTCCAGGTGAGGGTACGACAACGCTCTAGGGGGAGCGTACGTGTGAGGGCGCGGGTTAGTGTCAGCGTACGGGTTAGGATTAGGGGACGGCTGAGGGTCAGGCTTCGGGGAAGGGTTAGGGTTAGGGTTCGGGCTAGGGTTAGGGTTAGGGGACGGGGACGGTTTAGGGTCCAGGTGAGGGTACGACAACGCTCTAGGGGGAGCGTACGTGTGAGGGCGCGGGTTAGTGTCAGCGTACGGGTTAGGATTAGGGGACGGCTGAGGGTCAGGCTTCGGGGAAGGGTTAGGGTTAGGGTTCGGGCTAGGGTTAGGGTTAGGGGACGGGGACGGTTTAGGGTCCAGGTGAGGGTACGACAACGCTCTAGGGGGAGCGTACGTGTGAGGGCGCGGGTTAGTGTCAGCGTACGGGTTAGGATTAGGGGACAGCTGAGGGTCAGGCTTCTGGGAAGGGTTAGGGTTAGGGTTCGGGCTAGGGTTAGGGTTAGGGGACGGGGACGGTTTAGGGTCCAGGTGAGTGTACAACAACGCTCTAGGGGGAGCGTACGTGTGAGGGCGCGGGTTAGTGTCAGCGTACGGGTTAGGATTAGGTGACGGCTGAGCGTCAGGCTACGGGGAAGGGTTAGGGTTATGGTTCGGGCTAGGGTTAGGGTTAGGGGACGGGGACGGTTTAGGGTCCAGGTGAGGGCACGACAACGCTCTAGGGGGAGCGTAGGTGTGAGGGCGCGGGTTACTGTCAGCGTACGGGTTAGGATTAGGGGACGGCTGAGCGTCAGGCTTCGGGGAAGGGTTAGGGTTAGGGTTCGGTCTAGGGTTAGGGTTAGGGGACGGGGACGGTTCAGGGTCCAGGTGAGGATACGACAACGCTCTAGGGGGAGCGTACGTGTAAGGGCGCGGGTTAGTGTCAGCGTACGGGTTAGGATTAGGGGACGGCTGAGGGTCAGGCTTCGGGGAAGGGTTAGGGTTAGGGTTCGGTCTAGGGTTAGGGTTAGGGGACGGGGACGGTTTAGGGTCCAGGTGAGGGTACGACAACGCTCTAGGGGGAGCGTACGTGTGAGGGCGCGGGTTAGTGTCAGCGTACGGGTTAGGATTAGGGGATAGCTGAGGGTCAGGCTTCTGGGAAGTGTTAGGGTTAGGGTTCGGGCTAGGGTTAGGGTTAGGGGACGGGGACGGTTTAGGGTCCAGGTGAGGGTACAACAACGGTCTAGGGGGAGCGTACGTGTGAGGGCGCGGGTTAGTGTCAGCGTACGCGTTAGGATTAGGGGACGGCTGAGCGTCAGGCTACGGGGAAGGGTTAGGGTTATGGTTCGGGCTAGGGTTAGGGTTAGGGGACGGGGACGGTTTAGGGTCTAGGTGAGGGTACGACAACGCTCTAGGGGGAGCGTACGTGTGAGGGCGCGGGTTACTGTCAGCGTACGGGTTAGGATTAGGGGACGGCTGAGGGTCAGGCTTCGGGGAAGTGTTAGGGTTAGGGTTCGGTCTAGGGTTAGGGTTAGGGGACGGGGACGGTTCAGGGTCCAGGTGAGGATACGACAACGCTCTAGGGGGAGCGTACGTGTGAGGGCGCGGGTTAGTGTCAGCGTACGGGTTAGGATTAGGGGACGGCTGAGGGTCAGGCTTCGGGGAAGGGTTAGGGTTAGGGTTCGGGCTAGGGTTAGGGTTAGGGGACGGGGACGGTTTAGGGTCCAGGTGAGGGTACGACAACGCTCTAGGGGTGCGTACGTGTGAGGGCGCGGGTTAGTGTCAGCGTACGGGTTAGGATTAGGGGACAGCTGAGGGTTAGGCTTCTGGGAAGGGTTAGGTTTAGGGTTCGGGCTAGGGTTAGGGTTAGGGGACGGGGACGGTTTAGGGTCCAGGTGAGGGTACGACAACGCTCTAGGGGGAGCGTACGTGTGAGGGCGCGGGTTACTGTCAGCGTACGGGTTAGGATTAGGGGACGGCTGAGGGTCAGGCTTCGGGGAAGGGTTAGGGTTAGGGTTCGGTCTAGGGTTAGGGTTAGGGGACGGGGACGGTTCAGGGTCCAGGTGAGGATACGACAACGCTCTAGGGGGAGCGTACGTGTGAGGGCGCGGGTTAGTGTCAGCGTACGGGTTAGGATTAGGGGACGGCTGAGGGTCAGGCTTCGGGGAAGGGTTAGGGTTAGGGTTCGGGCTAGGGTTAGCGTTAGGGGACGGGGACGGTTCAGGGTCAAGGTGAGGGTACGACAACGCTCTAGGGGGAGCGTACGTGTGAGGGCGCGGGTTAGTGTCAGCGTACGGGTTAGGATTAGGGGACGGCTGAGCGTCAGGCTTCGGGGAAGGGTTAGGGTTAGGGTTCGGGCTAGGGTTAGGGTTAGGGGACGGGGACGGTTTAGGGTCCAGGTGAGGGTACGACAACGCTCTAGGGGGAGCGTACGTGTGAGGGCGCGGGTTACTGTCAGCGTACGGGTTAGGATTAGGGGACGGCTGAGGGTCAGGCTTCGGGGAAGGGTTAGGGTTAGGGTTCGGTCTAGGGTTAGGGTTAGGGGACGGGGACGGTTCAGGGTCCAGGTGAGGATAAGACAACGCTCTAGGGGGAGCGTACGTGTGAGGGCGCAGGTTAGTGTCAGCGTACGGGTTAGGATTAGGGGACGGCTGAGGGTCAGGCTTCGGGGAAGGGTTAGGGTTAGGGTTCGGGCTAGGGTTAGCGTTAGGGGACGGGTACGGTTCAGGGTCCAGGTGAGGGTACGACAACGCTCAAGGGGGAGCGTACGTGTGAGGGAGCGGGTTAGTGTCAGCGTACGGGTTAGGATGAGGGGACGGCTGAGTGTCAGGCTTCGGGGAAGGGTTACGGTTAGGGTTCGGGCTAGGTTTAGCGTTAGGGGACGGGGACGGTTCAGGGTCCAGGTGAGGGTACGACAACGCTCTAGGGGGAGCGTACGTGTGAGGGCGCGGGTTAGTGTCAGCGTACGGGTTAGGATTAGGGGACGGCTGAGGGTCAGGCTTCGGGGAAGGGTTAGGGTTAGGGTTCGGGCTAGGGTTAGGGTTAGGGGACGGGGACGGTTTAGGGTCCAGGTGAGGGCACGACAACGCTCTAGGGGGAGCGTACGTGTGAGGGCGCGGGTTAGTGTCAGCGTACGGGTTAGGATTAGGGGACGGCTGAGGGTCAGGCTTCGGGGAAGGGTTAGGGTTAGGGTTCGGGCTAGGGTTAGGGTTAGGGGACGGGGACGGTTTAGGGTCCAGGTGAGGGTACGACAACGCTCTAGGGGGAGCGTACATGTGAGGGCGCGGGTTAGTGTCAGCGTACGGGTTAGGATTAGGGGACGGCTGAGGGTCAGGCTTCGGGGAAGGGTTAGGGTTAGGGTTCGGGCTAGGGTTAGGGTTAGGGGACGGGGACGGTTTAGGGTCCAGGTGAGGGTACGTAAACGCTCTAGAGGGAGCGTACGTGTGAGGGCGCGGGTTAGTGTCAGCGTACGGGTTAGGATTAGGGGACGGCTGAGGGTCAGGCTTCGGGGAAGTGTTAGGGTTAGGGTTCGGGCTAGGGTTAGCGTTAGGGGACGGGGACTGTTCACGGTCCAGGTGAGGGTACGACAACGCTCTAGGGGGAGCGTACGTGTGAGGGCGCGGGTTAGTGTCAGCGTACGGGTTAGGATTAGGGGACGGCTGAGGGTCAGGCTTCGGGGAAGGGTTAGGGTTAGGGTTCGGTCTAGGGTTAGGGTTAGGGGACGGGGACGGTTCAGGGTCCAGGTGAGGATACGACAACGCTCTAGGGGGAGCGTACGTGTGAGGGCGCGGGTTAGTGTCAGCGTACGGGTTAGGATTAGGGGACGGCTGAGGGTCAGGCTTCGGGGAAGGGTTAGGGTTAGGGTTCGGTCTAGGGTTAGGGTTAGGGGACGGGGACGGTTCAGGGTCCAGGTGAGGATACGACAACGCTCTAGCGGGAGCGTACGTGTGAGGGCGAGGGTTAGTGTCAGCGTACGGGTTAGGATTAGGGGACGGCTGAGGGTCAGGCTTCGGGGAAGGGTTAGGGTTAGGGTTCGGGCTAGGGTTAGGGTTAGGGGACGGGGACGGTTTAGGGTGCAGGTGAGGGCACGACAACGCTCTAGGGGGAGCGTACGTGTGAGGGCGCGGGTTAGTGTCAGCGTACGGGTTAGGATTAGGGGACGGCTGAGGGTCAGGTTTCGGGGAAGGGTTAGGTTTAGGGTTCGGGCTAGGGTTAGCGTTAGGGGACGGGGACGGTTCAGGGTCCAGGTGAGGGTACGACAACGCTCTAGGGGGAGCGTACGTGTGAGGGCGCGGGTTAGTGTCAGCGTACGGGTTAGGATTAGGGGACGGCTGAGCGTCAGGCTTCGGGGAAGGTTTAGGGTTAGGGTTCGGGCTAGGGTTAGGGTTAGGGGACGGGGACGGTTTAGAGTCCAGGTGAGGGTACGACAACGCTCTAGGGGGAGCGTACGTGTGAGGGCGCGGGTTAGTGTCAGCGTACGGGTTAGGATTAGGGGACGGCTGAGGGTCAGGCTTCGGGGAAGGGTTAGGGTTAGGGTTCGGGCTAGGGTTAGGGTTAGGGGACGGGGACGATTTAGGGTCCAGGTGAGGGTACGACAACGCTCTAGGGGGAGCGTACGTGTGAGGGCGCGGGTTAGTGTCAGCGTACGGGTTAGGATTAGGGGACGGCTGAGGGTCAGGCTTCGGGGAAGTGTTAGGGTTAGGGTTTGGGCTAGGGTTAGGGTTAGGGGACGGGGACGGTTTAGGGTCCAGGTGAGGGTACGACAACGCTCTAGAGGGAGCGTACGTGTGAGGGCGCGGGTTAGTGTCAGCGTACGCGTTAGGATTAGGGGACGGCTGAGGGTCAGGCTTCGGGGAAGTGTTAGGGTTAGGGTTCGGGCTAGGGTTAGCGTTAGGGGACGGGGACTGTTCAGGGTCCAGGTGAGGGTACGACAACGCTCTAGGGGGAGCGTACGTGTGAGGGCGCGGGTTAGTGTCAGCGTACGGGTTAGGATTAGGGGACGGCTGAGGGTCAGGCTTCGGGGAAGGGTTAGGGTTAGGGTTCGGTCTAGGGTTAGGGTTAGGGGACGGGGACGGTTCAGGGTCCAGGTGAGGATACGACAACGCTCTAGGGGGAGCGTACGTGTGAGGGCGCGGGTTAGTGTCAGCGTACGGGTTAGGATTAGGGGACGGCTGAGGGTCAGGCTTCGGGGAAGGGTTAGGGTTAGGGTTCGGTCTAGGGTTAGGGTTAGGGGACGGGGACGGTTCAGGGTCCAGGTGAGGATACGACAACGCTCTAGCGGGAGCGTACGTGTGAGGGCGCGGGTTAGTGTCAGCGTACCGGTTAGGATTAGGGGACGGCTGAGGGTCAGGCTTCGGGGAAGGGTTAGGGTTAGGGTTCGGGTTAGGGTTAGGGTTAGGAGACGGGGACGGTTTAGGGTGCAGGTGAGGGCACGACAACGCTCTAGGGGGAGCGTACGTGTGAGGGCGTGGGTTAGTGTCAGCGTACGGGTTAGGATTAGGGGACGGCTGAGGGTCAGGCTTCGGGGAAGGGTTAGGGTTAGGGTTCGGGCTAGGGTTAGGGTTAGGGGACGGGGACGGTTTAGGGTCCAGGTGAGGGTACGACAACGCTCTAGGGGGAGCGTACGTGTGAGGGCGCGGGTTAGTGTCAGCGTACGGGTTAGGATTAGGGGACAGCTGAGGGTCAGGCTTCTGGGAAGGGTTAGGGTTAGGGTTCGGGCTAGGGTTAGGGTTAGGGGACGGGGACGGTTTAGGGTCCAGGTGAGGGTACAACAATGCTCTAGGGGGAGCGTACGTGTGAGGGCGCGGGTTAGTGTCAGCGTACGGGTTAGGATTAGGGGACGGCTGAGCGTCAGGCTTCGGGGAAGGGTTAGGGTAAGGGTTCGGGCTAGGGTTAGGGTTAGGGGACGGGGACGGTTTAGGGTCCAGGTGAGGGTACGACAACGCTCTAGGGGGAGCATACGTGTGAGGGCGCGGGTTACTGTCAGCGTACGGGTTAGGATTAGGGGACGGCTGAGGGTCAGGCTTCGGGGAAGGGTTAGGGTTAGGGTTCGGTCTAGGGTTAGGGTTAGGGGACGCGGACGGTTCAGGGTCCAGGTGAGGATATGACAACGCTCTAGGGGGAGCGTACGTGCGAGGGCGCGGGTTAGTGTCAGCGTACGGGTTAGGATTAGGGGACGGCTGAGGGTCAGGCTTCGGGGAAGGGTTAGGGTTAGGGTTCGGGCTAGGGTTAGGGTTAGGGGACGGGGACGGTTCAGGGTCCAGGTGAGGGTACGACAACGCTCTAGGGGGAGCGTACGTGTGAGGGCGCGGGTTAGTGTCAGCGTACGGGTTAGGATTAGGGGACGGCTGAGGGTCAGGCTTCGGGGAAGGGTTAGGGTTAGGGTTCGGGCTAGGGTTAGGGTTAGGGGATGGGGACGGTTTAGGGTCCAGGTGAGGGTACGACAACGCTCTAGGGGGAGCGTACGTGTGAGGGCGCGGGTTAGTGTCAGCGTACGAGTTAGGATTAGGGGACGGCTGAGGGTCAGGCTTCGGGGAAGGGGAAGGGTTAGGGTTAGGGTTCGGGCTAGGGTTAGCGTTAGGGGACGGGGACGGTTCAGGGTCCAGGTGAGGGTACGACAACGCTCTAGGGGCAGCGTACGTGTGAGGGCGCGGGTTAGTGTCAGCGTACGGGTTAGGATTATGGGACGGCTGAGGGTCAGGCTTCGGGGAAGGGTTAGGGTTAGGGTTCGGGCTAGGGTTAGGGTTAGGGGACGGGGACGGTTTAGGGTCCAGGTGAGGGTACGACAACGCTCTAGGGGGAGCGTACGTGTGAGGGCGCGGGTTAGTGTCAGCGTACGAGTTAGGATTAGGGGACGGCTGAGGGTCAGGCTTCGGGGAAGGGGAAGGGTTAGGGTTAGGGTTCGGGCTAGGGTTAGCGTTAGGGGACGGGGACGGTTCAGGGTCCAGGTGAGGGTACGACAACGCTCAAGGGGCAGCGTACGTGTGAGGGCGCGGGTTAGTGTCAGCGTACGGGTTAGGATTATGGGACGGCTGAGGGTCAGGCTTCGGGGAAGGGTTAGGGTTAGGGTTCGGGCTAGGGTTAGGGTTAGGGGACGGGGACGGTTCAGGGTCCAGGTGAGGGTACGACAACGCTCTAGGGGGAGCGTACGTGTGAGGGCGCGGGTTAGTGTCAGCGTACGGGTTAGGATTAGGGGACGGCTGAGGGTCAGGCTTCGGGGAAGGGTTAGGGTTAGGGTTCGGGCTAGGGTTAGGGTTAGGGGACGGGGACGGTTCAGGGTCCAGGTGAGGGTACGACAACGCTCTAGGGGGAGCGTACGTGTGAGGGCGCGGGTTAGTGTCAGCGTACGGGTTAGGATTAGGGGACGGCTGAGGGTCAGGCTTCGGGGAAGGGTTAGGGTTAGGGTTCGGGCTAGGGTTAGGGTTAGGGGACGGGGACGGTTTAGGGTCCAGGTGAGGGTACGACAACGCTCTAGGGGGAGCGTACGTGTGAGGGCGCGGGTTAGTGTCAGCGTACGGGTTAGGATTAGGGGACGGCTGAGGGTCAGGCTTCGGGGAAGGGTTAGGGTTAGGGTTCGGGCTAGGGTTAGGGTTAGGGGACGGGGACGGTTCAGGGTCCAGGTGAGGGTACGACTACGCTCTAGGGGGAGCGTACGTGTGAGGGCGCGGGTTAGTGTCAGCGTACGGGTTAGGATTAGGGGACGGCTGAGGGTCAGGCTTCGGGGAAGGGTTAGGGTTAGGGTTCGGGCTAGGGTTAGGGGACGGGGACGGGGACGGTTCAGGGTCCAGGTGAGGGTACGACAACGCTCTAGGGGGAGCGTAAGTGTGAGGGCGCGGGTTAGTGTCAGCGTACGGGTTAGGATTAGGGGACGGCTGAGGGTCAGGCTTCGGGGAAGGCTTAGGGTTAGGGTTCGGGCTAGGGTTAGGGTTAGGGGACGGGGACGGTTTAGGGTCCAGGTGAGGGTACGACAACGCTCTAGGGGGAGCGTACGTGTGAGGGCGCGGGTTAGTGTCAGCGTACGGGTTAGGATTAGGGGACGGCTGAGGGTCAGGCTTCGGGGAAGGGTTAGGGTTAGGGTTCGGGCTAGGGTTAGCGTTAGGGGACGGGGACGGTTCAGGGTCCAGGTGAGGGTACGACAACGCTCTAGGGGCAGCGTACGTGTGAGGGCGCGGGTTAGTGTCCGCGTACGGGTTAGGATTATGGGACGGCTGAGGGTCAGGCTTCGGGGAAGGGTTAGGTTTAGGGTTCGGGCTAGGGTTAGGTTTAGGGGACGGGGACGGTTTAGGGTCCAGGTGAGGGTACGACAACGCTCTAGGGGGAGCGTACGTGTGAGGGCGCGGGTTAGTGTCAGCGTACGGGTTAGGATTAGGGGACGGGTGAGGGTCAGGCTTCGGGGAAGTTTTAGGGTTAGGGTTCGGGCTAGGGTTAGGGTTAGGGGACGGGGACGGTTCAGGGTCCAGGTGAGGGTACGACAACGCTCTAGGGGGAGCGTACGTGTGAGGGCGCGGGTTAGTGTCAGCGTACGGGTTAGGATTAGGGGACGGCTGAGGGTCAGGCTTCGGGGAAGGGTTAGGGTTAGGGTTCGGGCTAGGGTTAGGGTTAGGGGACGGGGACGGTTTAGGGTCCAGGTGAGGGTACGACAACGCTCTAGGGGGAGCGTACGTGTGAGGGCGCGGGTTAGTGTCAGCGTACGGGTTAGGATTAGGGGACGGCTGAGGGTCAGGCTTCGGGGAAGGGTTAGGGTTAGGGTTCGGTCTAGGGTTAGGGTTAGGGGACGGGGACGGTTTAGGGTCCAGGTGAGGGTACGACAACGCTCTAGGGGGAGCGTACGTGTGAGGGCGCGGGTTAGTGTCAGCGTACGGGTTAGGATTAGGGGACGGCTGAGGGTCAGGCTTCTGGGAAGGGTTAGGGTTAGGGTTCGGGCTAGGGTTAGGGTTAGGGGACGGGGACGGTTTAGGGTCCAGGTGAGGGTACGACAACGCTCTAGGGGGAGCGTACGTGTGAGGGCGCGGGTTAGTGTCAGCGTACGGGTTAGGATTAGGGGACGGCTGAGGGTCAGGCTTCGGGGAAGGGTTAGGGTTAGGGTTCGGGCTAGGGTTAGGGTTAGGGGACGGGGACGGTTTAGGGTCCAGGTGAGGGTACGACAACGCTCTAGGGGGAGCGTACGTGTGAGGGCGCGGGTTAGTGTCAGCGTACGGGTTAGGATTAGGGGACGGCTGAGGGTCAGGCTTCGGGGAAGGGTTAGGGTTAGGGTTCGGGCTAGGGTTAGGGTTAGGGGACGGGGACGGTTTAGGGTCCAGGTGAGGGTACGACAACGCTCTAGGGGGAGCGTACGTGTGAGGGCGCGGGTTAGTGTCAGCGTACGGGTTAGGATTAGGGGACAGCTGAGGGTCAGGCTTCTGGGAAGGGTTAGGGTTAGGGTTCGGGCTAGGGTTAGGGTTAGGGGACGGGGACGGTTTAGGGTCCAGGTGAGTGTACAACAACGCTCTAGGGGGAGCGTACGTGTGAGGGCGCGGGTTAGTGTCAGCGTACGGGTTAGGATTAGGTGACGGCTGAGCGTCAGGCTACGGGGAAGGGTTAGGGTTATGGTTCGGGCTAGGGTTAGGGTTAGGGGACGGGGACGGTTTAGGGTCCAGGTGAGGGCACGACAACGCTCTAGGGGGAGCGTAGGTGTGAGGGCGCGGGTTACTGTCAGCGTACGGGTTAGGATTAGGGGACGGCTGAGCGTCAGGCTTCGGGGAAGGGTTAGGGTTAGGGTTCGGTCTAGGGTTAGGGTTAGGGGACGGGGACGGTTCAGGGTCCAGGTGAGGATACGACAACGCTCTAGGGGGAGCGTACGTGTAAGGGCGCGGGTTAGTGTCAGCGTACGGGTTAGGATTAGGGGACGGCTGAGGGTCAGGCTTCGGGGAAGGGTTAGGGTTAGGGTTCGGTCTAGGGTTAGGGTTAGGGGACGGGGACGGTTTAGGGTCCAGGTGAGGGTACGACAACGCTCTAGGGGGAGCGTACGTGTGAGGGCGCGGGTTAGTGTCAGCGTACGGGTTAGGATTAGGGGATAGCTGAGGGTCAGGCTTCTGGGAAGTGTTAGGGTTAGGGTTCGGGCTAGGGTTAGGGTTAGGGGACGGGGACGGTTTAGGGTCCAGGTGAGGGTACAACAACGGTCTAGGGGGAGCGTACGTGTGAGGGCGCGGGTTAGTGTCAGCGTACGCGTTAGGATTAGGGGACGGCTGAGCGTCAGGCTACGGGGAAGGGTTAGGGTTATGGTTCGGGCTAGGGTTAGGGTTAGGGGACGGGGACGGTTTAGGGTCTAGGTGAGGGTACGACAACGCTCTAGGGGGAGCGTACGTGTGAGGGCGCGGGTTACTGTCAGCGTACGGGTTAGGATTAGGGGACGGCTGAGGGTCAGGCTTCGGGGAAGTGTTAGGGTTAGGGTTCGGTCTAGGGTTAGGGTTAGGGGACGGGGACGGTTCAGGGTCCAGGTGAGGATACGACAACGCTCTAGGGGGAGCGTACGTGTGAGGGCGCGGGTTAGTGTCAGCGTACGGGTTAGGATTAGGGGACGGCTGAGGGTCAGGCTTCGGGGAAGGGTTAGGGTTAGGGTTCGGGCTAGGGTTAGGGTTAGGGGACGGGGACGGTTTAGGGTCCAGGTGAGGGTACGACAACGCTCTAGGGGTGCGTACGTGTGAGGGCGCGGGTTAGTGTCAGCGTACGGGTTAGGATTAGGGGACAGCTGAGGGTTAGGCTTCTGGGAAGGGTTAGGTTTAGGGTTCGGGCTAGGGTTAGGGTTAGGGGACGGGGACGGTTTAGGGTCCAGGTGAGGGTACGACAACGCTCTAGGGGGAGCGTACGTGTGAGGGCGCGGGTTACTGTCAGCGTACGGGTTAGGATTAGGGGACGGCTGAGGGTCAGGCTTCGGGGAAGGGTTAGGGTTAGGGTTCGGTCTAGGGTTAGGGTTAGGGGACGGGGACGGTTCAGGGTCCAGGTGAGGATACGACAACGCTCTAGGGGGAGCGTACGTGTGAGGGCGCGGGTTAGTGTCAGCGTACGGGTTAGGATTAGGGGACGGCTGAGGGTCAGGCTTCGGGGAAGGGTTAGGGTTAGGGTTCGGGCTAGGGTTAGCGTTAGGGGACGGGGACGGTTCAGGGTCAAGGTGAGGGTACGACAACGCTCTAGGGGGAGCGTACGTGTGAGGGCGCGGGTTAGTGTCAGCGTACGGGTTAGGATTAGGGGACGGCTGAGCGTCAGGCTTCGGGGAAGGGTTAGGGTTAGGGTTCGGGCTAGGGTTAGGGTTAGGGGACGGGGACGGTTTAGGGTCCAGGTGAGGGTACGACAACGCTCTAGGGGGAGCGTACGTGTGAGGGCGCGGGTTACTGTCAGCGTACGGGTTAGGATTAGGGGACGGCTGAGGGTCAGGCTTCGGGGAAGGGTTAGGGTTAGGGTTCGGTCTAGGGTTAGGGTTAGGGGACGGGGACGGTTCAGGGTCCAGGTGAGGATAAGACAACGCTCTAGGGGGAGCGTACGTGTGAGGGCGCAGGTTAGTGTCAGCGTACGGGTTAGGATTAGGGGACGGCTGAGGGTCAGGCTTCGGGGAAGGGTTAGGGTTAGGGTTCGGGCTAGGGTTAGCGTTAGGGGACGGGTACGGTTCAGGGTCCAGGTGAGGGTACGACAACGCTCAAGGGGGAGCGTACGTGTGAGGGAGCGGGTTAGTGTCAGCGTACGGGTTAGGATGAGGGGACGGCTGAGGGTCAGGCTTCGGGGAAGGGTTACGGTTAGGGTTCGGGCTAGGTTTAGCGTTAGGGGACGGGGACGGTTCAGGGTCCAGGTGAGGGTACGACAACGCTCTAGGGGGAGCGTACGTGTGAGGGCGCGGGTTAGTGTCAGCGTACGGGTTAGGATTAGGGGACGGCTGAGGGTCAGGCTTCGGGGAAGGGTTAGGGTTAGGGTTCGGGCTAGGGTTAGGGTTAGGGGACGGGGACGGTTTAGGGTCCAGGTGAGGGCACGACAACGCTCTAGGGGGAGCGTACGTGTGAGGGCGCGGGTTAGTGTCAGCGTACGGGTTAGGATTAGGGGACGGCTGAGGGTCAGGCTTCGGGGAAGGGTTAGGGTTAGGGTTCGGGCTAGGGTTAGGGTTAGGGGACGGGGACGGTTTAGGGTCCAGGTGAGGGTACGACAACGCTCTAGGGGGAGCGTACATGTGAGGGCGCGGGTTAGTGTCAGCGTACGGGTTAGGATTAGGGGACGGCTGAGGGTCAGGCTTCGGGGAAGGGTTAGGGTTAGGGTTCGGGCTAGGGTTAGGGTTAGGGGACGGGGACGGTTTAGGGTCCAGGTGAGGGTACGTAAACGCTCTAGAGGGAGCGTACGTGTGAGGGCGCGGGTTAGTGTCAGCGTACGGGTTAGGATTAGGGGACGGCTGAGGGTCAGGCTTCGGGGAAGTGTTAGGGTTAGGGTTCGGGCTAGGGTTAGCGTTAGGGGACGGGGACTGTTCACGGTCCAGGTGAGGGTACGACAACGCTCTAGGGGGAGCGTACGTGTGAGGGCGCGGGTTAGTGTCAGCGTACGGGTTAGGATTAGGGGACGGCTGAGGGTCAGGCTTCGGGGAAGGGTTAGGGTTAGGGTTCGGTCTAGGGTTAGGGTTAGGGGACGGGGACGGTTCAGGGTCCAGGTGAGGATACGACAACGCTCTAGGGGGAGCGTACGTGTGAGGGCGCGGGTTAGTGTCAGCGTACGGGTTAGGATTAGGGGACGGCTGAGGGTCAGGCTTCGGGGAAGGGTTAGGGTTAGGGTTCGGTCTAGGGTTAGGGTTAGGGGACGGGGACGGTTCAGGGTCCAGGTGAGGATACGACAACGCTCTAGCGGGAGCGTACGTGTGAGGGCGAGGGTTAGTGTCAGCGTACGGGTTAGGATTAGGGGACGGCTGAGGGTCAGGCTTCGGGGAAGGGTTAGGGTTAGGGTTCGGGCTAGGGTTAGGGTTAGGGGACGGGGACGGTTTAGGGTGCAGGTGAGGGCACGACAACGCTCTAGGGGGAGCGTACGTGTGAGGGCGCGGGTTAGTGTCAGCGTACGGGTTAGGATTAGGGGACGGCTGAGGGTCAGGTTTCGGGGAAGGGTTAGGTTTAGGGTTCGGGCTAGGGTTAGCGTTAGGGGACGGGGACGGTTCAGGGTCCAGGTGAGGGTACGACAACGCTCTAGGGGGAGCGTACGTGTGAGGGCGCGGGTTAGTGTCAGCGTACGGGTTAGGATTAGGGGACGGCTGAGCGTCAGGCTTCGGGGAAGGTTTAGGGTTAGGGTTCGGGCTAGGGTTAGGGTTAGGGGACGGGGACGGTTTAGAGTCCAGGTGAGGGTACGACAACGCTCTAGGGGGAGCGTACGTGTGAGGGCGCGGGTTAGTGTCAGCGTACGGGTTAGGATTAGGGGACGGCTGAGGGTCAGGCTTCGGGGAAGGGTTAGGGTTAGGGTTCGGGCTAGGGTTAGGGTTAGGGGACGGGGACGATTTAGGGTCCAGGTGAGGGTACGACAACGCTCTAGGGGGAGCGTACGTGTGAGGGCGCGGGTTAGTGTCAGCGTACGGGTTAGGATTAGGGGACGGCTGAGGGTCAGGCTTCGGGGAAGTGTTAGGGTTAGGGTTCGGGCTAGGGTTAGGGTTAGGGGACGGGGACGATTTAGGGTCCAGGTGAGGGTACGACAACGCTCTAGGGGGAGCGTACGTGTGAGGGCGCGGGTTAGTGTCAGCGTACGGGTTAGGATTAGGGGACGGCTGAGGGTCAGGTTTCGGGGAAGGGTTAGGTTTAGGGTTCGGGCTAGGGTTAGCGTTAGGGGACGGGGACGGTTCAGGGTCCAGGTGAGGGTACGACAACGCTCTAGGGGGAGCGTACGTGTGAGGGCGCGGGTTAGTGTCAGCGTACGGGTTAGGATTAGGGGACGGCTGAGCGTCAGGCTTCGGGGAAGGTTTAGGGTTAGGGTTCGGGCTAGGGTTAGGGTTAGGGGACGGGGACGGTTTAGAGTCCAGGTGAGGGTACGACAACGCTCTAGGGGGAGCGTACGTGTGAGGGCGCGGGTTAGTGTCAGCGTACGGGTTAGGATTAGGGGACGGCTGAGGGTCAGGCTTCGGGGAAGGGTTAGGGTTAGGGTTCGGGCTAGGGTTAGGGTTAGGGGACGGGGACGATTTAGGGTCCAGGTGAGGGTACGACAACGCTCTAGGGGGAGCGTACGTGTGAGGGCGCGGGTTAGTGTCAGCGTACGGGTTAGGATTAGGGGACGGCTGAGGGTCAGGCTTCGGGGAAGTGTTAGGGTTAGGGTTTGGGCTAGGGTTAGGGTTAGGGGACGGGGACGGTTTAGGGTCCAGGTGAGGGTACGACAACGCTCTAGAGGGAGCGTACGTGTGAGGGCGCGGGTTAGTGTCAGCGTACGCGTTAGGATTAGGGGACGGCTGAGGGTCAGGCTTCGGGGAAGTGTTAGGGTTAGGGTTCGGGCTAGGGTTAGCGTTAGGGGACGGGGACTGTTCAGGGTCCAGGTGAGGGTACGACAACGCTCTAGGGGGAGCGTACGTGTGAGGGCGCGGGTTAGTGTCAGCGTACGGGTTAGGATTAGGGGACGGCTGAGGGTCAGGCTTCGGGGAAGGGTTAGGGTTAGGGTTCGGTCTAGGGTTAGGGTTAGGGGACGGGGACGGTTCAGGGTCCAGGTGAGGATACGACAATGCTCTAGGGGGAGCGTACGTGTGAGGGCGCGGGTTAGTGTCAGCGTACGGGTTAGGATTAGGGGACGGCTGAGGGTCAGGCTTCGGGGAAGGGTTAGGGTTAGGGTTCGGTCTAGGGTTAGGGTTAGGGGACGGGGACGGTTCAGGGTCCAGGTGAGGATACGACAACGCTCTAGCGGGAGCGTACGTGTGAGGGCGCGGGTTAGTGTCAGCGTACCGGTTAGGATTAGGGGACGGCTGAGGGTCAGGCTTCGGGGAAGGGTTAGGGTTAGGGTTCGGGTTAGGGTTAGGGTTAGGAGACGGGGACGGTTTAGGGTGCAGGTGAGGGCACGACAACGCTCTAGGGGGAGCGTACGTGTGAGGGCGTGGGTTAGTGTCAGCGTACGGGTTAGGATTAGGGGACGGCTGAGGGTCAGGCTTCGGGGAAGGGTTAGGGTTAGGGTTCGGGCTAGGGTTAGGGTTAGGGGACGGGGACGGTTTAGGGTCCAGGTGAGGGTACGACAACGCTCTAGGGGGAGCGTACGTGTGAGGGCGCGGGTTAGTGTCAGCGTACGGGTTAGGATTAGGGGACAGCTGAGGGTCAGGCTTCTGGGAAGGGTTAGGGTTAGGGTTCGGGCTAGGGTTAGGGTTAGGGGACGGGGACGGTTTAGGGTCCAGGTGAGGGTACAACAATGCTCTAGGGGGAGCGTACGTGTGAGGGCGCGGGTTAGTGTCAGCGTACGGGTTAGGATTAGGGGACGGCTGAGCGTCAGGCTTCGGGGAAGGGTTAGGGTAAGGGTTCGGGCTAGGGTTAGGGTTAGGGGACGGGGACGGTTTAGGGTCCAGGTGAGGGTACGACAACGCTCTAGGGGGAGCATACGTGTGAGGGCGCGGGTTACTGTCAGCGTACGGGTTAGGATTAGGGGACGGCTGAGGGTCAGGCTTCGGGGAAGGGTTAGGGTTAGGGTTCGGTCTAGGGTTAGGGTTAGGGGACGCGGACGGTTCAGGGTCCAGGTGAGGATATGACAACGCTCTAGGGGGAGCGTACGTGCGAGGGCGCGGGTTAGTGTCAGCGTACGGGTTAGGATTAGGGGACGGCTGAGGGTCAGGCTTCGGGGAAGGGTTAGGGTTAGGGTTCGGGCTAGGGTTAGGGTTAGGGGACGGGGACGGTTCAGGGTCCAGGTGAGGGTACGACAACGCTCTAGGGGGAGCGTACGTGTGAGGGCGCGGGTTAGTGTCAGCGTACGGGTTAGGATGAGGGGACGGCTGAGGGTCAGGCTTTGGGGAAGGGTTAGGGTTAGGGTTCGGGCTAGGGTTAGGGTTAGGGGACGGGGACGGTTTAGGGTGCAGGTGAGGGCACGACAACGCTCTAGGGGGAGCGTACGTGTGAGGGCACGGGTTAGTGTCAGCATACGGGTTAGGATTAGGGGACGGCTGAGGGTCAGGCTTCGTGGAAGGGTTAGGGTTAGGGTTCGGGCTAGGCTTAGGGTTAGGGGACGGGGACGGTTTAGGGTCCAGGTGAGGGTACGACAACGCCCTAGGGGGAGCGTACGTGTGAGGGCGCGGGTTAGTGTCAGCGTACGGGTTAGGATTAGGGGACGGCTGAGGGTCAGGCTTCGGGGAAGGGTTAGGGTTAGGGTTCGGGCTAGGGTTAGGGTTAGGGGACGGGGACGGTTTAGGGTCCAGGTGAGGGTTCGACAACGCTCTAGGGGGAGCGTACGTGTGAGGGCGCGGGTTAGTGTCAGCGTACGGGTTAGGATTAGGGGACGGCTGAGGGTCAGGCTTCGGGGAAGGGTTAGGGTTAGGGTTCGGTCTAGGGTTAGGGTTAGGGGACGGGGACGGTTCAGGGTCCAGGTGAGGATACGACAACGCTCTAGGGGGAGCGTACGTGTGAGGGCGCGGGTTAGTGTCAGCGTACGGGTTAGGATTAGGGGACGGCTGAGGGTCAGGCTTCGGGGAAGGGTTAGGGTTAGGGTTCGGGCTAGGGTTAGCGTTAGGGGAAGGGGACGGTTCAGGGTCCAGGTGAGGGTACGACAACGCTCTAGGGGGAGCGTACGTGTGAGGGCGCGGGTTAGTGTCAGCGTACGGGTTAGGATGAGGGGACGGCTGAGTGTCAGGCTTCGGGGAAGGGTTAGGTTTAGGGTTTGGGCTAGGGTTAGGGTTAGGGGACGGGGACGGTTTAGGGTCCAGGTGAGGGCACGACAACGCTCTAGGGGGAGCGTACGTGTGAGGGCGCGGGTTAGTGTCAGCGTACGGGTTAGGATTAGGGGACGGCTGAGGGTCAGGCTTCGGGGAAGGGTTAGGGTTAGGGTTCGGGCTAGGGTTAGGGTTAGGGGACGGGGACGGTTTAGGGTCCAGGTGAGGGTACGACAACGCTCTAGGGGGAGCGTACGTGTGAGGGCGCGGGTTAGTGTCAGCGTACGGGTTAGGATTAGGGGACGGCTGAGGGTCAGGCTTCGGGGAAGGGTTAGGGTTAGGGTTCGGGCTAGGGTTAGGGTTAGGGGACGGGGACGATTTAGGGTCCAGGTGAGGGTACGACAACGCTCTAGGGGGAGCGTACGTGTGAGGGCGCGGGTTAGTGTCAGCGTACGGGTTAGGATTAGGGGACGGCTGAGGGTCAGGCTTCAGGGAATGGTTAGGGTTAGGGTTCGGGCTAGGGTTAGGGTTAGGGGACGGGGATGGTTTAGGGTCCAGGTGAGGGTATGACAACGCTCTAGAGGGAGCGTACCTGTGAGGGCGCGGTTTAGTGTCAGCGTACGGGTTAGGATTAGGGGACGGCTGAGGGTCAGGCTTCGGGGAAGTGTTAGGGTTAGGGTTCGGGCTAGGGTTAGCGTTAGGGGACGGGGACTGTTCAGGGTCCAGGTGAGGGTACGACAACGCTCTCGGGGGAGCGTACGTGTTAGGGCGCGGGTTAGTGTCAGCGTACGGGTTAGGATTAGGTGACGGGTGAGGGTCAGGCTTCGGGGAAGGGTTAGGGTTAGGGTTCGGGCTAGGGTTAGGGTTAGGGGATGGGGACGGTTTAGGGTCCAGGTGAGGGTACGACAACGCTTTAGGGGGAGCATACGTGTGAGGGCGCAGCTTAGTGTCAGCGTACGGGTTAGGATTAGGGGACGGGTGAGGGTCAGGCTTCGGGGAAGGGTTAGGGTTAGGGTTCGGGCTAGGGTTAGGGTTAGGGGACGGGGACGGTTTAGGGTCCAGGTGAGCGTACGACAACGGTTTAGGGGGAGTGTATGTGTGAGGGAGCGGCTTAGTGTCAGCGTACGGGTTAGGATTAGGGGACGGCTGAGGGTCAGGCTTCGGGGAAGCTTTAGGGTTAGGGTACGGCCAGGGTTAGGGTTAGGGGACGGGGACGGTTCACTGTCCAGGTGAGGGTACGACAACGCTCTAGGGGGAGTGTACGTGTGAGGGCGCGGGTTAGTGTCAGCGTACGGGTTAGGATTAGGGGACGGCTGAGGGTCAGGCTTCGGGGAAGGGTTAGGGTTAGGGTTCGGGCTAGGGTTAGGGTTAGGGGACGGGGACGGTTTAGGGTCCAGGTGAGGGTACGACAACGCTCTAGGGGGAGTGTACGTGTGAGGGCGCGGGTTAGTGTCAGCGTACGGGTTAGGATTAGGGGACGGCTGAGGGTCAGGCTTCGGGGAAGGGTTAGGGTTAGGGTTCGGGCTAGGGTTAGGGTTAGGGGACGGGGACGGTTCACTGTCCAGGTGAGGGTACGACAATGCTCTAGGGGGAGCGTACGTGTGAGGGCGCGGTTTAGTGTCAGCGTACGGGTTAGGATTAGGGGACGGCTGAGGGTCAGGCTTCGGGGAAGGGTTAGGGTTAGGGTTCGGGCTAGGGTTAGGGTTAGGGGACGGGGACGGTTCAGGGTCCAGGTGAGGGTACGACAACGCTCTAGGGGGAGCGTACGTGTGAGGGCGCGGGTTAGTGTCAGCGTACGGGTTAGGATTAGGGGACGGGTGAGGGTCAGGCTTCGGGGAAGGGTTAGGGTTAGGGTTCGGGCTAGGGTTAGGGTTAGGGGACGGGGACGGTTTAGGGTCCAGGTGAGGGTACGACAACGCTCTAGGGGGAGCGTACGTGTGAGGGCGCGGGTTAGTGTCAGCGTACGGGTTAGGATTAGGGGACGGATGAGGGTCAGGCTTCGGGGAAGGTTTAGGGTTAGGGTTCGGGCTAGGGTTAGGGTTAGGGGACGGGGACGGTTTAGGGTCCAGGTGAGGGTACGACAACGCTCTAGGGGGAGCGTACGTGTGAGGGCGCGGGTTAGTGTCAGCGTACGGGTTAGGATTAGGGGACGGCTGAGGGTCAGGCTTCGGGGAAGGGTTAGGGTTAGGTATCGGGCTAGGGTTAGGGTTAGGGGACGGGGACGGTTTAGGGTCCAGGTGAGGGTACGACAACGCTCTAGGGGGAGCGTACGTGTGAGGGCGCGGGTTAGTGTCAGAGTACGGTTTAGGATTAGGGGACGGATGAGGGTCAGGCTTCGGGGAAGGGTTAGGGTCAGGCTTCGGGCTAGGGTTAGGGTTAGGGTTAGGGTTCGGGCTAGGGTTAGGGTTAGGGGACGGGGACGGTTTAGGGTCCAGGTGAGGGTACGACAACGCTCTAGGGGGAGCGTACGTGTGAGGGCGCGGTTTAGTGTCAGCGTACGGGTTAGGATTAGGGGACGGCTGAGGGTCAGGCTTCGGGGAAGGGTTAGGGTTAGGGTTCGGGCTAGGGTTAGGGTTAGGGGACGGGGACGGTTCAGGGTCCAGGTGAGGGTACGACAACGCTCTAGGGGGAGCGTACGTGTGAGGGCGCGGGTTAGTGTCAGCGTACGGGTTAGGATTAGGGGACGGCTGAGGGTCAGGCTTCGGGGAAGGGTTAGGGTTAGGGTTCGGGCTAGGGTTAGGGTTAGGGGACGGGGCCGGTTTAGGGTCCAGGTGAGGGTACGACAACGCTCTAGGGGGAGCGTACGTGTGAGGGCGCGGGTTAGTGTCAGCGTACGGGTTAGGATTAGGGGACGGCTGAGGGTCAGGCTTCGGGGAAGGGTTAGGGTTAGGGTTCGGGCTAGGGTTAGGGTTAGGGGACGGGGACGGTTTAGGGTCCAGGTGAGGGTACGACAACGCTCTAGGGGGAGCGTACGTGTGAGGGCGCGGGTTAGTGTCAGCGTACGGGTTAGGATTAGGGGACGGCTGAGGGTCAGGCTTCGGGGAAGGGTTAGGGTTAGGGTTCGGGCTAGGGTTAGGGTTAGGGGACGGGGATGGTTTAGGGTCCAGGTGAGGGTACGACAACGCTCTAGGGGGAGCGTACGTGTGAGGGCGCGGGTTAGTGTCAGCGTACGGGTTAGGATTACGGGACGGGTGAGGGTCAGGCTTCGGGGAAGGGTTAGGGTTAGGGTTCCGGCTAGGGTTAGGGTTAGGGGACGGGGACGGTTTAGGGTCCAGGGGAGGGTACGACAACGCTCTAGGGGGAGCGTACGTGTGAGGGCGCGGGTTAGTGTCAGCGTACAGGTTAGGATTAGGGGACGGCTGAGGGTCAGGCTTCGGGGAAGGGTTAGGGTTAGGGTTCGGGCTAGGGTTAGGGTTAGGGGATGGGGACGGTTTAGGGTCCAGGTGAGGGTACGACAACGCTCTAGGGGGAGCGTACATGTGAGGGCGCGGGTTAGTGTCAGCGTACGGGTTAGGATTAGGGGACGGCTGAGGGTCAGGCTGCGGGGAAGGGTTAGGGTCAGGTTTCGGGCTAGAGTTAGGGTTAGGGTTAGGGTTCGCGCTAGGGTTAGGGTTAGGGGACGGGGACGGTTTAGAGTCCAGGTGAGGGTGCGACAACGCTCTAGGGGGAGCGTACGTGTGAGGGCGCGGGTTACTGTCAGCGTACGGGTTAGGATTAGGGGACGGCTGAGGGTCAGGCTTCGGGGAAGGGTTAGGGTTAGGGTTAGGGTTAGTGTTAGGGTTAGGGTTAGGGTTAGGGTTAGGGTTAGGGTTCGGGCTAGGGTTAGGGTTAGGGGACGGGGACGGTTTAGGGTCCAGGTGAGGGTACGACAACGCTCTAGGGGGAGCGTACGTGTGAGGGCGCGGTTTAGTGTCAGCGTACGGGTTAGGTTAGGGGACGGGTGAGGGTCAGGCTTCGGGGAAGGGTTAGGGTTAGGGTTCGGGCTAGGGTTAGGGTTAGGGGACGGGGACGGTTTAGGGTCCAGGTGATGGTACGACAACGCTCTAGGGGGAGCGTACGTGTGAGGGCGCGGGTTAGTGTCAGCGTACGGGTTAGGATTAGTGGACGGCTGAGGGTCAGGCTTCGGGGAAGGGTTAGGGTTAGGGTTCGGGCTAGGGTTAGGGTTAGGGGACGGGGACGGTTTAGGGTCCAGGTGAGGGTACGACAACGCTCTAGGGGGAGCGTACGTGTGAGGGCGCGGGTTAGTGTCAGCGTACGGGTTAGGATTAGGGGACGGCTGAGGATCAGGCTTCGGGGAAGGGTTAGTGTTAGGGTTAGGGTTAGTGTTAGGGTTAGGGTTCGGGCTAGGGTTAGGGTTAGGGGACGGGGACGGTTTAGGGTCCAGGTGAGGGTACGACCACGCTCTAGGGGGAGCGTACGTGTGAGGGCGCGGGTTAGTGTCAGCGTACGGGTTAGGATTAGGGGACGGCTGAGGGTCAGGCTTCGGGGAAGGGTTAGGGTTAGGGTTCGGGCTAGGGTTAGTGTTAGGGGACGGGGACGGTTTAGGGTCCAGCTGAGGGTACGACAACGCTCTAGGGGGAGCGTACGTGTGAGGGCGCGGGTTAGTGTCAGCGTACGGGTTAGGATTAGGGTACGGCTGAGGGTCAGGCTTCGGGGAAGGGTTAGGGTTAGGGTTCGGGCTAGGGTTAGGGTTAGGTGACGGGGACGGTTTAGGGTCCAGGTGAGGGTACGACAACGCTCTAGGGGGAGCGTACGTGTGAGGGCGCGGGTTAGTGTCAGCGTACGGGTTAGGATTAGGGGACGGCTGAGGGTCAGGCTTCGGGGAAGGGTTAGGGTTAGGGTTCGGGCTAGGGTTAGGGTTAGGGGACGGGGACGGTTTAGGGTCCAGGTGAGGGTACGACAACGCTCTAGGGGGAGCGTACGTGTGAGGGCGCGGGTTAGTGTCAGCGTACGGGTTAGGATTAGGGGACGGCTGAGGGTCAGGCTTCGGAGAAGTGTTAGGGTCAGGCTTCGGGCTAGAGTTAGGGTTAGGGTTAGGGTTCGGGCTAGGGTTAGGGTTAGGGGACGGGGACGGTTTAGGGTCCAGGTGAGGGTGCGACAACGCTCTAGGGGGAGCGTACGTGTGAGGGCGCGGGTTAGTGTCAGCGTACGGGTTAGGATTAGGGGACGGCTGAGGGTCAGGCTTCGGGGAAGTGTTAGGGGTAGGGTTAGGGTTAGTGTTAGGGTTAGGGTTAGGGTTAGGTTTAGGGTTAGGGTTCGGGCTAGGGTTAGGGTTAGGGGACGGGGACGGTTTAGGGTCCAGGTGAGGGTACGACAACGCTCTAGGGGGTGCGTACGTGTGAGTGCGCGGGTTAGTGTCAGCGTACGGGTTAGGATTAGGGGACGGGTGAGGGTCAGGCTTCGGGGAAGGGTTAGGGTCAGGCTTCGGGCTAGGGTTAGGGTTAGGTTTAGGGTTCGGGCTAGGGTTAGGGTTAGGGGAAGGGGACGGTTTAGGGTCCAGGTGAGGGTACGACAACGCTCTAGGGGGATCGTACGTGTGAGGGCGCGGGTTAGTGTCAGCGTACGGGTTAGGATTAGGGGACGGCTGAGGGTCAGGCTTCGGGGAAGGGTTAGGGTTAGGGTTAGGGTTAGTGTTAGGGTTAGGGTTAGGTTTAGGGTTAGGGTTCGGGCTAGGGTTAGGGTTAGGGGACGGGGACGGTTTAGGGTCCAGGTGAGGGTACGACAACGCTCTAGGTGGAGCGTACGTGTGAGGGCGCCGGTTAGTGTCAGCGTACGTTAAGGATTAGGGGACGGCTGAGGGTCAGGCTTCGGGGAAGGGTTAGGGTTAGGGTTCGGGCTAGGGTTAGGGTTAGGGGACGGGGAGGGTTTAGGGTCCAGGTGAGGGTACGACAACGCTCTAGGGGGAGCGTACATGTGAGGGCGCGGGTTAGTGTCAGCGTACGGTTTAGGATTAGGGGACGGCTGAGGGTCAGGCTTCGGGGAAGGGTTAGGGTTAGGGTTCGGTCTAGGGTTAGGTTTAGGGGACGGGGACGGTTTAGGGTCCAGGTGAGGGTACGACAACGCTCTAGGGGGAGAGTACGTGTGAGGGCGCGGGTAAGTGTCAGCGTACGGGTTAGGATTAGGGGACGGCTGAGGGTTAGGCTTCGGGGAAGGGTTAGGGTTAGGGTTCGGGCTAGGGTTAGGGTTAGGGGACGGGGACGGTTTAGGGTCCAGGTGAGGGTACGACAACGCTCTAGGGGGAGCGTACGTGTGAGGGCGCGGGTTAGTGTCAGCGTACGGGTTAGGATTAGGGGACGGCTGAGGGTCAGGCTTCGGGGAAGTGTTAGGGTCAGGCTTCGGGCTAGGGTTAGGGTTAGGGTTAGGGTTCGGGCTAGGGTTAGGGTTAGGGGACGGGGACGGTTTAGGGTCCAGGTGAGGGTACGACAACGCTCTAGGGGGAGCGTACGTGTGAGGGCGCGGGGTAGTGTCAGCGTACAGGTTAGGATTAGGGGACGGCTGAGGGTCAGGCTTCGGGGAAGCTTTAGGGTTAGGGTACGGCCAGGGTTATGGTTAGGGGACGGGGACGGTTCACTGTCCAGGTGAGGGTACGACAACGCTCTAGGGGGAGCGTACGTGTGAGGGCGCGGGTTAGTGTCAGCGTACGGGTTAGGATTAGGGGACGGCTGAGGGTCAGGCTGCGGGGAAGGGTTAGGGTCAGGTTTCGGGCTAGAGTTAGGGTTAGGGTTAGGGTTCGCGCTAGGGTTAGGGTTAGGGGACGGGGACGGTTTAGGGTCCAGGTGAGGGTGCGACAACGCTCTAGGGGGAGCGTACGTGTGAGGGCGCGGGTTAGTGTCAGCGTACGGGTTAGGATTAGGGGACGGCTGAGGGTCAGGCTTCGGGGAAGGGTTAGGGTTAGGGTTAGGGTTAGTGTTAGGGTTAGGGTTAGGGTTAGGGTTAGGGTTAGGGTTCGGGCTAGGGTTAGGGTTAGGGGACGGGGACGGTTTAGGGTCCAGGTGAGGGTACGACAACGCTCTAGGGGGAGCGTACGTGTGAGGGCGCGGTTTAGTGTCAGCGTACGGGTTAGGTTAGGGGACGGGTGAGGGTCAGGCTTCGGGGAAGGGTTAGGGTTAGGGTTCGGGCTAGGGTTAGGGTTAGGGGACGGGGACGGTTTAGGGTCCAGGTGAGGGTACGACAACGCTCTAGGGGGAGCATACGTGTGAGGGCGCGGGTTAGTGTCAGCGTACGGGTTAGGATTAGGGGACGGCTGAGGGTCAGGCTTCGGGGAAGGGTTAGGGTTAGGGTTCGGGCTAGGGTTAGGGTTAGGGGACGGGGACGGTTTAGGGTCCAGGTGAGGGTACGACAACTCTCTAGGGGGAGCGTACGTGTGAGGGCGCGGGTTAGTGTCAGCGTACGGGTTAGGATTAGGGGACGGCTGAGGGTCAGGCTTCGGGGAATGGTTAGGGTCAGGCTTCGGGCTAGGGTTAGGGTTAGGGTTAGGGTTCGGGCTAGGGTTAGGGTTAGGGTTAGGTGACGGGGACGGTTTAGGGTCCAGGTGAGGGTACGACAACGCTCTAGGGGGAGCGTACGTGTGAGGGCGCGGGTTAGTGTCAGCGTACGGGTTAGGATTAGGGGACGGCTGAGGATCAGGCTTCGGGGAAGGGTTAGTGTTAGGGTTAGGGTTAGTGTTAGGGTTAGGGTTCGGGCTAGGGTTAGGGTTAGGGGACGGGGACGGTTTAGGGTCCAGGTGAGGGTACGACCACGCTCTAGGGGGAGCGTACGTGTGAGGGCGCGGGTTAGTGTCAGCGTACGGGTTAGGATTAGGGGACGGCTGAGGGTCAGGCTTCGGGGAAGGGTTAGGGTTAGGGATCGGGCTAGGGTTAGTGTTAGGGGACGGGGACGGTTTAGGGTCCAGGTGAGGGTACGACAACGCTCTAGGGGGAGCGTACGTGTGAGGGCGCGGGTTAGTGTCAGCGTACGGGTTAGGATTAGGGTACGGCTGAGGGTCAGGCTTCGGGGAAGGGTTAGGGTTAGGGTTTGGGCTAGGGTTAGGGTTAGGGGACGGGGACGGTTTAGGGTCCAGGTGAGGGTACGACAACGCTCTAGGGGGAGCGTACGTGTGAGGGCGCGGGTTAGTGTCAGCGTACGGGTTAGGATTAGTGGACGGCTGAGGGTCAGGCTTCGGGGAAGGGTTAGGGTTAGGGTTCGGGCTAGGGTTAGGGTTAGGGGACGGGGACGGTTTAGGGTCCAGGTGAGGGTACGACAACGCTCTAGGGGGAGCGTACGTGTGAGGGCGCGGGTTAGTGTCAGCGTACGGTTTAGGATTAGGGGACGGCTGAGGGTCAGGCTTCGGGGAAGTGTTAGGGTCAGGCTTCGGGCTAGAGTTAGGGTTAGGGTTAGGGTTCGGGCTAGGGTTAGGGTTAGGGGACGGGGACGGTTTAGGGTCCAGGTGAGGGTGCGACAACGCTCTAGGGGGAGCGTACGTGTGAGGGCGCGGGTTAGTGTCAGCGTACGGGTTAGGATTAGGGGACGGCTGAGGGTCAGGCTTCGGGGAAGTGTTAGGGGTAGGGTTAGGGTTAGTGTTAGGGTTAGGGTTAGTGTTAGGTTTAGGGTTAGGGTTCGGGCTAGGGTTAGGGTTAGGGGACGGGGACGGTTTAGGGTCCAGGTGAGGGTACGACAACGCTCTAGGGGGTGCGTACGTGTGAGTGCGCGGGTTAGTGTCAGCGTACGGGTTAGGATTAGGGGACGGGTGAGGGTCAGGCTTCGGGGAAGGGTTAGGGTCAGGCTTCGGGCTAGGGTTAGGGTTAGGTTTAGGGTTCGGGCTAGGGTTAGGGTTAGGGGAAGGGGACGGTTTAGGGTCCAGGTGAGGGTACGACAACGCTCTAGGGGGAGCGTACGTGTGAGGGCGCGGGTTAGTGTCAGCGTACGGGTTAGGATTAGGGGACGGCTGAGGGTCAGGCTTCGGGGAAGGGTTAGGGTTAGGGTTAGGGTTAGTGTTAGGGTTAGGGTTAGGTTTAGGGTTAGGGTTCGGGCTAGGGTTTGGGTTAGGGTACGGGGACGGTTTAGGGTCCAGGTGAGGGTACGACAACGCTCTAGGTGGAGCGTACGTGTGAGGGCGCCGGTTAGTGTCAGCGTACGTTAAGGATTAGGGGACGGCTGAGGGTCAGGCTTCGGGGAAGTGTTAGGGTTAGGGTTCGGGCTAGGGTTAGGGTTAGGGGACGGGGAGGGTTTAAGGTCCAGGTGAGGGTACGACAACGCTCTAGGGGGAGCGTACGTGTGAGGGCGCGGGTTAGTGTCAGCGTACGGTTTAGGATTAGGGGACGGCTGAGGGTCAGGCTTCGGGGAAGGGTTAGGGTTAGGGTTCGGTCTAGGGTTAGGTTTAGGGGACGGGGACGGTTTAGGGTCCAGGTGAGGGTACGACAACGCTCTAGGGGGAGCGTACGTGTGAGGGCGCGGGTAAGTGTCAGCGTACGGGTTAGGATTAGGGGACGGCTGAGGGTTAGGCTTCGGGGAAGGGTTAGGGTTAGGGTTCGGGCTAGGCTTAGGGTTAGGGGACGGGGACGGTTTAGGGTCCAGGTGAGGGTACGACAACGCTCTAGGGGGAGCGTACGTGTGAGGGCGCGGGTTAGTGTCAGCGTACGGGTTAGGATAAGGGGACGGCTGAGGGTCAGGCTTCGGGGAAGTGTTAGGGTCAGGCTTCGGGCTAGGGTTAGGGTTAGGGTTAGGGTTCGGGCTAGGGTTAGGGTTAGGGGACGGGGACGGTTTAGGGTCCAGGTGAGGGTACGACAACGCTCTAGGGGGAGCGTACGTGTGAAGGCGCGGGGTAGTGTCAGCGTACGGGTTAGGATTAGGGGACGGCTGAGGGTCAGGCTTCGGGGAGCTTTAGGGTTAGGGTACGGCCAGGGTTAGGGTTAGGGGACGGGGACGGTTCACTGTCCAGGTGAGGGTACGACAACGCTCTAGGGGGAGCGTACGTGTGAGGGCGCGGGTTAGTGTCAGCGTACGGGTTAGGATTAGGGGACGGCTGAGGGTCAGGCTTCGGGGAAGGGTTAGGGTTAGGGTTCGGGCTAGGGTTAGGGTTAGGGGACGGGGACGGTTTAGGGTCCAGGTGAGGGTACGACAACGCTCTAGGGGGAGCGTACGTGTGAGGGCGCGGGTTAGTGTCAGCGTACGGGTTAGGATTAGGGGACGGCTGAGGGTCAGGCTTCGGGGAAGGGTTAGGGTTAGGGTTCGGGCTAGGGTTAGGGTTAGGGGACGGGGACGGTTCACTGTCCAGGTGAGGGTACGACAATGCTCTAGGGGGAGCGTACGTGTGAGGGCGCGGTTTAGTGTCAGCGTACGGGTTAGGATTAGGGGACGGCTGAGGGTCAGGCTTCGGGGAAGGGTTAGGGTTAGGGTTCGGGCTAGGGTTAGGTTTAGGGGACGGGGACGGTTCAGGGTCCAGGTGAGGGTACGACAACGCTCTAGGGGGAGCGTACGTGTGAGGGCGCGGGTTAGTGTCAGCGTACGGGTTAGGATTAGGGGACGGCTGAGGGTCAGGCTTCGGGGAAGGGTTAGGGTTAGGGTTCGGGCTAGGGTTAGGGTTAGGGGACGGGGACGGTTCAGGGTCCAGGTGAGGGTACGACAACGCTATAGGGGGAGCGTACGTGTGAGGGCGCGGGTTAGTGTCAGCGTACGGGTTAGGATTAGTGGACGGCTGAGGGTCAGGCTTCGGGGAAGGGTTAGGGTCAGGCTTCGGGCTAGGGTTAGGGTTAGGGTTAGGGTTCGGGCTAGGGTTAGGGTTAGGGTTAGGTGACGGGGACGGTTTAGGGTCCAGGTGAGGGTACGACAACGCTCTAGGGGGAGCGTACGTGTGAGGGCGCGGGTTAGTGTCAGCGTACGGGTTAGGATTAGGGGACGGCTGAGGATCAGGCTTCGGGGAAGGGTTAGTGTTAGGGTTAGGGTTAGTGTTAGGGTTAGGGTTCGGGCTAGGGTTAGGGTTAGGGTTAGGGTTCGGGCTAGGGTTAGGGTTAGGGGACGGGGACGGTTTAGGGTCCAGGTGAGGGTGCGACAACGCTCTAGGGGGAGCGTACGTGTGAGGGCGCGGGTTAGTGTCAGCGTACGGGTTAGGATTAGGGGACGGCTGAGGGTCAGGCTTCGGGGAAGTGTTAGGGGTAGGGTTAGGGTTAGTGTTAGGGTTAGGGTTAGGGTTAGGTTTAGGGTTAGGGTTCGGGCTAGGGTTAGGGTTAGGGGACGGGGACGGTTTAGGGTCCAGGTGAGGGTACGACATCGCTCTAGGGGGTGCGTACGTGTGAGTGCGCGGGTTAGTGTCAGCGTACGGGTTAGGATTAGGGGACGGGTGAGGGTCAGGCTTCGGGGAAGGGTTAGGGTCAGGCTTCGGGCTAGGGTTAGGGTTAGGTTTAGGGTTCGGGCTAGGGTTAGGGTTAGGGGAAGGGGACGGTTTAGGGTCCAGGTGAGGGTACGACAACGCTCTAGGGGGAGCGTACGTGTGAGGGCGCGGGTTAGTGTCAGCGTACGGGTTAGGATTAGGGGACGGCTGAGGGTCAGGCTTCGGGGAAGGGTTAGGGTTAGGGTTAGGGTTAGTGTTAGGGTTAGGGTTAGGTTTAGGGTTAGGGTTAGGGTTCGGGCTAGGGTTAGGGTTAGGGGACGGGGACGGTTTAGGGTCCAGGTGAGGGTACGACAACGCTCTAGGTGGAGCGTACGTGTGAGGGCGCCGGTTAGTGTCAGCGTACGTTAAGGATTAGGGGACGGCTGAGGGTCAGGCTTCGGGGAAGGGTTAGGGTTAGGATTCGGGCTAGGGTTAGGGTTAGGGGACGGGGAGGGTTTAGGGTCCAGGGGAGGGTACGACAACGCTCTAGGGGGAGCGTACGTGTGAGGGCGCGGGTTAGTGTCAGCGTACGGTTTAGGTTTAGGGGACGGCTGAGGGTCAGGCTTCGGGGAAGGGTTAGGGTTAGGGTTCGGTCTAGGGTTAGGTTTAGGGGACGGGGACGGTTTAGGGTCCAGGTGAGGGTACGAAAACGCTCTAGGGGGAGCGTACGTGTGAGGGCGCGGGTAAGTGTCAGCGTACGGGTTAGGATTAGGGGACGGCTGAGGGGTAGGCTTCGGGGAAGGGTTAGGGTTAGGGTTCGGGCTAGGGTTAGGTTTAGGGGACGGGGACGGTTTAGGGTCCAGGTGAGGGTACGACAACGCTCTAGGGGGAGCGTACGTGTGAGGGCGCGGGTTAGTGTCAGCGTACGGGTTAGGATTAGGGGACGGCTGAGGGTCAGGCTTCGGGGAAGTGTTAGGGTCAGGCTTCGGGCTAGGGTTAGGGTTAGGGTTAGGGTTCGGGCTAGGGTTAGGGTTAGGGGACGGGGACGGTTTAGGGTCCAGGTGAGGGTACGACAACGCTCTAGGGGGAGCGTACGTGTGAGGGCGCGGGGTAGTGTCAGCATACGGGTTAGGATTAGGGGACGGCTGAGGGTCAGGCTTCGGGGAAGCTTTAGGGTTAGGGTACGGCCAGGGTTAGGGTTAGGGGACGGGGACGGTTCACTGTCCAGGTGAGGGTACGACAACGCTCTAGGGGGAGCGTACGTGTGAGGGCGCGGGTTAGTGTCAGCGTACGGGTTAGGATTAGGGGACGGCTGAGGGTCAGGCTTCGGGGAAGGGTTAGGGATAGGGTTCGGGCTAGGGTTAGGGTTAGGGGACGGGGACGGTTCAGGGTCCAGGTGAGGGTACGACAACGCTCTAGGGGGAGCGTACGTGTGAGGGCGCGGGTTAGTGTCAGCGTACGGGTTAGGATTAGGGGACGGCTGAGGGTCAGGCTTCGGGGAAGGGTTAGGGTTAGGGTTCGGGCTAGGGTTAGGGTTAGGGGACGGGGACGGTTCAGGGTCCAGGTGAGGGTACGACAACGCTATAGAGGGAGCGTACGTGTGAGGGCGCGGGTTAGTGTCAGCGTACGGGTTAGGATTAGGGGACGGCTGAGGGTCAGGCTTCGGGGAAGGGTTAGGGTTAGGGTTCGGGCTAGGGTTAGGGTTAGGGGACGGGGACGGTTTAGGGTCCAGGTGAGGGTACGACAACGCTCTAGGGGGAGCGTACGTGTGAGGGCGCGGGTTAGTGTCAGCGTACGAGTTAGGATTATGGGACGGCTGAGGGTCAGGCTTCGGGGAAGGGTTAGGGTTAGGGTTCGGGCTAGGGTTAGGGTTAGGGGACGGGGACGGTTTAGGGTCCAGGTGATGGAACGACAACGCTCTAGGGGGAGCGTACGTGTGAGGGCGCGGGTTAGTGTCAGCGTACGGGTTAGGATTAGGGGACGGCTGAGGGTCAGGCTTCGGGGAAGGGTTAGGGTTAGGGTTCGGGCTAGGGTTAGGTTTAGGGGACGGGGACGGTTTAGGGTCCAGGTGAGGGTACGACAACGCTCTAGGGGGAGCGTACGTGTGAGGGCGCGGGTTAGTGTCAGCGTACGGGTTAGATTAGGGGACGGCTGAGGGTCAGGCTTCGGGGAAGGGTTAGGGTTAGGGTTCGGGCTAGGGTTAGGGTTTGGGGACGGGGACGGTTTAGGGTCCAGGTGAGGGTACGACAACGCTCTAGGGGGAGCGTACGTGTGAGGGCGCGGATTAGTGTCAGCGTACGGATTAGGATTAGGGGACAGCTGAGGGTCAGGCTTCGGGGAAGGGTTAGGGTTAGGGTTCGGGCTAGGGTTAGGGTTAGGGGACGGGGACGGTTCAGGGTCCAGGTGAGGGTACGACAACGCTCTACGGTGAGCGTTCGTGTGAGGGCGCGGGTTAGTGTCAGTGTACGGGTTAGGATTAGGGGACGACTGAGGGTCAGGCTTCGGGGAAGGGTTATGGTTAGGGTTCGGGCTAGGGTTAGGGTTAGGGGACGGGGATGGTTTAGGGTCCAGGTGAGGGTACGACAACGCTTTTGGGGGAGCGTACGTGTGAGGGCGCGGCTTAGTGTCAGCGTACGGGTTAGGATTAGGGGACGGGTGAGGGTCAGGCTTCGGGGAAGGGTGAGGGTTAGGGTTCGGCCACGGTTAGGGTTAGGGGACGGGGACGGTTTAGGGTCCAGGTGATGGAACGACAACGCTCTAGGGGGAGCGTACGTGTGAGGGCGCGGGTTAGTGTCAGCGTACGGGTTAGGATTAGGGGATGGGTGAGGGTCAGGCTTCGGGGAAGGGTTAGGGATAGGGTTCGGGCTAGGGTTAGGGTTAGGGGACGGGGACGGTTTAGGGTCCAGGTGAGGGTACGACAACGCTTTAGGGGGAGCGTACGTGTGAGGGCGTGGGTTAGTGTCAGCGTACGGGTTAGGATTAGCGGACGGGTGAGAGTCAGGCTTCGGGGAAGGGTTAGGGTTAGGGTTCGGGCTAGGGTTAGGGTTAGGGGACGGGGACGGTTTAGGGTCCAGGTGAGGGTACGACAACGCTTTAGAGGGAGCGTACGTGTGAGGGCGCGGGTTAGTGTCAACGTACGGGTTAGGATTAGGGGACGGGTGAGGGTCAGGCTTCGGGGAAGGGTTAGGGTTAGGGTTCGGGCTAGGGTTAGGGTTAGGGGACGGGGACGGTTTAGGGTCCAGGTGAGGGGACGACAACGCTTTAGGGGGAGCGTACGTGTGAGGGCGCGGGTTAGTGTCAGCGTATGGGTTAGGATTAGGGGACGGGTGAGGGTCAGGCTTCGGGGAAGGGTTAGGGTTAGGGTTCGGGCTAGGGTTAGGGTTAGGGGACGGGGACGGTTTAGGGTCCAGGTGAGGGTACGACAACGCTTTAGGGGGAGCGTACGTGTGAGGGCGCGGGTTAGTGTCAGCGTACGTGTTAGGATAAGGTGACGGGTGAGGGTCAGGCTACGGGGAAGGGTTAGGGTTAGGGTTCGGGCTAGGGTTAGGGTTAGGGGATGGGGACGGTTTAGGGTCCAGGTGAGGGTACGACAACGCTTTAGGGGGAGCGTACGTGTGAGGGCGCAGCTTAGTGTCAGCGTACGGGTTAGGATTAGGGGACGGGTGAGGGTCAGGCTTCGGGGAAGGGTTAGGGTTAGGGTTCGGGCTAGGGTTAGGGTTAGGGGACGGGGACGGTTTAGGGTCCAGGTGAGCGTACGACAACGGTTTAGGGGGAGCGTATGTGTGAGGGCGCGGCTTAGTGTCAGCGTACGGGTTAGGATTAGGGGACGGCTGAGGGTCAGGCTTCGGGGAAGCTTTAGGGTTAGGGTACGGCCAGGGTTAGGGTTAGGGGACGGGGACGGTTCACTGTCCAGGTGAGGGTACGACAACGCTCTAGGGGGAGCGTACGTGTGAGGGCGCGGGTTAGTGTCAGCGTACGGGTTAGGATTAGGGGACGGCTGAGGGTCAGGCTTCGGGGAAGGGTTAGGGTTAGGGTTCGGGCTAGGGTTAGGGTTAGGGGACGGGGACGGTTTAGGGTCCAGGTGAGGGTACGACAACGCTCTAGGGGGAGCGTACGTGTGAGGGCGCGGGTTAGTGTCAGCGTACGGGTTAGGATTAGGGGACGGCTGAGGGTCAGGCTTCGGGGAAGGGTTAGGGTCAGGCTTCGGGCTAGGGTTAGGGTTAGGGTTAGGGTTCGGGCTAGGGTTAGGGTTAGGGTTAGGTGACGGGGACGGTTTAGGGTCCAGGTGAGGGTACGACAACGCTCTAGGGGGAGCGTACGTGTGAGGGCGCGGGTTAGTGTCAGCGTACGGGTTAGGATTAGGGGACGGCTGAGGATCAGGCTTCGGGGAAGGGTTAGTGTTAGGGTTAGGGTTAGTGTTAGGGTTAGGGTTCGGGCTAGGGTTAGGGTTAGGGTTAGGGTTCGGGCTAGGGTTAGGGTTAGGGGACGGGGACGGTTTAGGGTCCAGGTGAGGGTGCGACAACGCTCTAGGGGGAGCGTACGTGTGAGGGCGCGGGTTAGTGTCAGCGTACGGGTTAGGATTAGGGGACGGCTGAGGGTCAGGCTTCGGGGAAGTGTTAGGGGTAGGGTTAGGGTTAGTGTTAGGGTTAGGGTTAGGGTTAGGTTTAGGGTTAGGGTTCGGGCTAGGGTTAGGGTTAGGGGACGGGGACGGTTTAGGGTCCAGGTGAGGGTACGACAACGCTCTAGGGGGTGCGTACGTGTGAGTGCGCGGGTTAGTGTCAGCGTACGGGTTAGGATTAGGGGACGGGTGAGGGTCAGGCTTCGGGGAAGGGTTAGGGTCAGGCTTCGGGCTAGGGTTAGGGTTAGGTTTAGGGTTCGGGCTAGGGTTAGGGTTAGGGGAAGGGGACGGTTTAGGGTCCAGGTGAGGGTACGACAACGCTCTAGGGGGAGCGTACGTGTGAGGGCGCGGGTTAGTGTCAGCGTACGGGTTAGGATTAGGGGACGGCTGAGGGTCAGGCTTCGGGGAAGGGTTAGGGTTAGGGTTAGGGTTAGTGTTAGGGTTAGGGTTAGGTTTAGGGTTAGGGTTAGGGTTCGGGCTAGGGTTAGGGTTAGGGGACGGGGACGGTTTAGGGTCCAGGTGAGGGTACGACAACGCTCTAGGGGGTGCGTACGTGTGAGTGCGCGGGTTAGTGTCAGCGTACGGGTTAGGATTAGGGGACGGGTGAGGGTCAGGCTTCGGGGAAGGGTTAGGGTCAGGCTTCGGGCTAGGGTTAGGGTTAGGTTTAGGGTTCGGGCTAGGGTTAGGGTTAGGGGAAGGGGACGGTTTAGGGTCCAGGTGAGGGTACGACAACGCTCTAGGGGGAGCGTACGTGTGAGGGCGCGGGTTAGTGTCAGCGTACGGGTTAGGATTAGGGGACGGCTGAGGGTCAGGCTTCGGGGAAGGGTTAGGGTTAGGGTTAGGGTTAGTGTTAGGGTTAGGGTTAGGTTTAGGGTTAGGGTTAGGGTTCGGGCTAGGGTTAGGGTTAGGGGACGGGGACGGTTTAGGGTCCAGGTGAGGGTACGACAACGCTCTAGGTGGAGCGTACGTGTGAGGGCGCCGGTTAGTGTCAGCGTACGTTAAGGATTAGGGGACGGCTGAGGGTCAGGCTTCGGGGAAGGGTTAGGGTTAGGGTTCGGGCTAGGGTTAGGGTTAGGGGACGGGGAGGGTTTAGGGTCCAGGGGAGGGTACGACAACGCTCTAGGGGGAGCGTACGTGTGAGGGCGCGGGTTAGTGTCAGCGTACGGTTTAGGTTTAGGGGACGGCTGAGGGTCAGGCTTCGGGGAAGGGTTAGGGTTAGGGTTCGGTCTAGGGTTAGGTTTAGGGGACGGGGACGGTTTAGGGTCCAGGTGAGGGTACGAAAACGCTCTAGGGGGAGCGTACGTGTGAGGGCGCGGGTAAGTGTCAGCGTACGGGTTAGGATTAGGGGACGGCTGAGGGGTAGGCTTCGGGGAAGGGTTAGGGTTAGGGTTCGGGCTAGGGTTAGGGTTTGGGGACGGGGACGGTTTAGGGTCCAGGTGAGGGTACGACAACGCTCTAGGGGGAGCGTACGTGTGAGGGCGCGGGTTAGTGTCAGCGTACGGGTTAGGATTAGGGGACGGCTGAGGGTCAGGCTTCGGGGAAGTGTTAGGGTCAGGCTTCGGGCTAGGGTTAGGGTTAGGGTTAGGGTTCGGGCTAGGGTTAGGGTTAGGGGACGGGGACGGTTTAGGGTCCAGGTGAGGGTACGACAACGCTCTAGGGGGAGCGTACGTGTGAGGGCGCGGGGTAGTGTCAGCGTACGGGTTAGGATTAGGGGACGGCTGAGGGTCAGGCTTCGGGGAAGCTTTAGGGTTAGGGTACGGCCAGGGTTAGGGTTAGGGGACGGGGACGGTTCACTGTCCAGGTGAGGGTACGACAACGCTCTAGGGGGAGCGTACGTGTGAGGGCGCGGGTTAGTGTCAGCGTACGGGTTAGGATTAGGGGACGGCTGAGGGTCAGGCTTCGGGGAAGGGTTAGGGTTAGGGTTCGGGCTAGGGTTAGGGTTAGGGGACGGGGACGGTTCAGGGTCCAGGTGAGGGTACGACAACGCTCTAGGGGGAGCGTACGTGTGAGGGCGCGGGTTAGTGTCAGCGTACGGGTTAGGATTAGGGGACGGCTGAGGGTCAGGCTTCGGGGAAGGGTTAGGGTTAGGGTTCGGGCTAGGGTTAGGGTTAGGGGACGGGGACGGTTCAGGGTCCAGGTGAGGGTACGACAACGCTATAGAGGGAGCGTACGTGTGAGGGCGCGGGTTAGTGTCAGCGTACGGGTTAGGATTAGGGGACGGCTGAGGGTCAGGCTTCGGGGAAGGGTTAGGGTTAGGGTTCGGGCTAGGGTTAGGGTTAGGGGACGGGGACGGTTTAGGGTCCAGGTGAGGGTACGACAACGCTCTAGGGGGAGCGTACGTGTGAGGGCGCGGGTTAGTGTCAGCGTACGAGTTAGGATTATGGGACGGCTGAGGGTCAGGCTTCGGGGAAGGGTTAGGGTTAGGGTTCGGGCTAGGGTTAGGGTTAGGGGACGGGGACGGTTTAGGGTCCAGGTGATGGAACGACAACGCTCTAGGGGGAGCGTACGTGTGAGGGCGCGGGTTAGTGTCAGCGTACGGGTTAGGATTAGGGGACGGCTGAGGGTCAGGCTTCGGGGAAGGGTTAGGGTTAGGGTTCGGGCTAGGGTTAGGTTTAGGGGACGGGGACGGTTTAGGGTCCAGGTGAGGGTACGACAACGCTCTAGGGGGAGCGTACGTGTGAGGGCGCGGGTTAGTGTCAGCGTACGGGTTAGATTAGGGGACGGCTGAGGGTCAGGCTTCGGGGAAGGGTTAGGGTTAGGGTTCGGGCTAGGGTTAGGGTTTGGGGACGGGGACGGTTTAGGGTCCAGGTGAGGGTACGACAACGCTCTAGGGGGAGCGTACGTGTGAGGGCGCGGATTAGTGTCAGCGTACGGATTAGGATTAGGGGACAGCTGAGGGTCAGGCTTCGGGGAAGGGTTAGGGTTAGGGTTCGGGCTAGGGTTAGGGTTAGGGGACGGGGACGGTTCAGGGTCCAGGTGAGGGTACGACAACGCTCTACGGTGAGCGTTCGTGTGAGGGCGCGGGTTAGTGTCAGTGTACGGGTTAGGATTAGGGGACGACTGAGGGTCAGGCTTCGGGGAAGGGTTATGGTTAGGGTTCGGGCTAGGGTTAGGGTTAGGGGACGGGGATGGTTTAGGGTCCAGGTGAGGGTACGACAACGCTTTTGGGGGAGCGTACGTGTGAGGGCGCGGCTTAGTGTCAGCGTACGGGTTAGGATTAGGGGACGGGTGAGGGTCAGGCTTCGGGGAAGGGTGAGGGTTAGGGTTCGGCCACGGTTAGGGTTAGGGGACGGGGACGGTTTAGGGTCCAGGTGATGGAACGACAACGCTCTAGGGGGAGCGTACGTGTGAGGGCGCGGGTTAGTGTCAGCGTACGGGTTAGGATTAGGGGATGGGTGAGGGTCAGGCTTCGGGGAAGGGTTAGGGATAGGGTTCGGGCTAGGGTTAGGGTTAGGGGACGGGGACGGTTTAGGGTCCAGGTGAGGGTACGACAACGCTTTAGGGGGAGCGTACGTGTGAGGGCGTGGGTTAGTGTCAGCGTACGGGTTAGGATTAGCGGACGGGTGAGAGTCAGGCTTCGGGGAAGGGTTAGGGTTAGGGTTCGGGCTAGGGTTAGGGTTAGGGGACGGGGACGGTTTAGGGTCCAGGTGAGGGTACGACAACGCTTTAGAGGGAGCGTACGTGTGAGGGCGCGGGTTAGTGTCAACGTACGGGTTAGGATTAGGGGACGGGTGAGGGTCAGGCTTCGGGGAAGGGTTAGGGTTAGGGTTCGGGCTAGGGTTAGGGTTAGGGGACGGGGACGGTTTAGGGTCCAGGTGAGGGGACGACAACGCTTTAGGGGGAGCGTACGTGTGAGGGCGCGGGTTAGTGTCAGCGTATGGGTTAGGATTAGGGGACGGGTGAGGGTCAGGCTTCGGGGAAGGGTTAGGGTTAGGGTTCGGGCTAGGGTTAGGGTTAGGGGACGGGGACGGTTTAGGGTCCAGGTGAGGGTACGACAACGCTTTAGGGGGAGCGTACGTGTGAGGGCGCGGGTTAGTGTCAGCGTACGTGTTAGGATAAGGTGACGGGTGAGGGTCAGGCTACGGGGAAGGGTTAGGGTTAGCGTTCGGGCTAGGGTTAGGGTTAGGGGATGGGGACGGTTTAGGGTCCAGGTGAGGGTACGACAACGCTTTAGGGGGAGCGTACGTGTGAGGGCGCAGCTTAGTGTCAGCGTACGGGTTAGGATTAGGGGACGGGTGAGGGTCAGGCTTCGGGGAAGGGTTAGGGTTAGGGTTCGGGCTAGGGTTAGGGTTAGGGGACGGGGACGGTTTAGGGTCCAGGTGAGCGTACGACAACGGTTTAGGGGGAGCGTATGTGTGAGGGCGCGGCTTAGTGTCAGCGTACGGGTTAGGATTAGGGGACGGCTGAGGGTCAGGCTTCGGGGAAGCTTTAGGGTTAGGGTACGGCCAGGGTTAGGGTTAGGGGACGGGGACGGTTCACTGTCCAGGTGAGGGTACGACAACGCTCTAGGGGGAGCGTACGTGTGAGGGCGCGGGTTAGTGTCAGCGTACGGGTTAGGATTAGGGGACGGCTGAGGGTCAGGCTTCGGGGAAGGGTTAGGGTTAGGGTTCGGGCTAGGGTTAGGGTTAGGGGACGGGGACGGTTTAGGGTCCAGGTGAGGGTACGACAACGCTCTAGGGGGAGCGTACGTGTGAGGGCGCGGGTTAGTGTCAGCGTACGGGTTAGGATTAGGGGACGGCTGAGGGTCAGGCTTCGGGGAAGGGTTAGGGTTAGGGTTCGGGCTAGGGTTAGGGTTAGGGGACGGGGACGGTTTAGGGTCCAGGTGAGCGTACGACAACGGTTTAGGGGGAGCGTATGTGTGAGGGCGCGGCTTAGTGTCAGCGTACGGGTTAGGATTAGGGGACGGCTGAGGGTCAGGCTTCGGGGAAGGGTTAGGGTTAGGGTTCGGGCTAGGGTTAGGGTTAGGGGACGGGGACGGTTCAGGGTCCAGGTGAGGGTACGACAACGCTCTAGGGGGAGCGTACGTGTGAGGGCGCGGGTTAGTGTCAGCGTACGGGTTAGGATTAGGGGACGGCTGAGGGTCAGGCTTCGGGGAAGGGTTAGGGTTAGGGTTCGGGCTAGGGTTAGGGTTAGGGGACGGGGACGGTTCAGGGTCCAGGTGAGGGTACGACAATGCTATAGGGGGAGCGTACGTGTGAGGGCGCGGGTTAGTGTCAGCGTACGGGTTAGGATTAGGGGACGGCTGAGGGTCAGGCTTCGGGGAAGGGTTAGGGTTAGGGTTCGGGCTAGGGTTAGGGTTAGGGGACGGGGACGGTTTAGGGTCCAGGTGAGGGTACGACAACGCTCTAGGGGGAGCGTACGTGTGAGGGCGCGGGTTAGTGTCAGCGTACGAGTTAGGATTATGGGACGGCTGAGGGTCAGGCTTCGGGGAAGGGTTAGGGTTAGGGTTCGGGCTAGGGTTAGGGTTAGGGGACGGGGACGGTTTAGGGTCCAGGTGATGGTACGACAACGCTCTAGGGGGAGCGTACGTGTGAGGGCGCGGGTTAGTGTCAGCGTACGGGTTAGGATTAGGGGACGGCTGAGGGTCAGGCTTCGGGGAAGGGTTAGGGTTAGGGTTCGGGCTAGGGTTAGGTTTAGGGGACGGGGACGGTTTAGGGTCCAGGTGAGGGTACGACAACGCTCTAGGGGGAGCGTACGTGTGAGGGCGCGGGTTAGTGTCAGCGTACGGGTTAGGATTAGGGGACGGCTGAGGGTCAGGCTTCGGGGAAGGGTTAGGGTTAGGGTTCGGGCTAGGGTTAGGGTTTGGGGACGGGGACGGTTTAGGGTCCAGGTGAGGGTACGACAACGCTCTAGGGGGAGCGTACGTGTGAGGGCGCGGATTAGTGTCAGCGTACGGGTTAGGATTAGGGGACGGGTGAGGGTCAGGCTTCGGGGAAGGGTGAGGGTTAGGGTTCGGCCACGGTTAGGGTTAGGGGACGGGGACGGTTTAGGGTCCAGGTGAGGGTACGACAACGCTTTAGGGGGAGCGTACGTGTGAGGGCGCGGGTTAGTGTCAGCGTACGGGTTAGGATTAGGGGATGGGTGAGGGTCAGGCTTCGGGGAAGGGTTAGGGATAGGGTTCGGGCTAGGGTTAGGGTTAGGGGACGGGGACGGTTTAGGGTCCAGGTGAGGGTACGACAACGCTTTAGGGGGAGCGTACGTGTGAGGGCGTGGGTTAGTGTCAGCGTACGGGTTAGGATTAGGGGACGGGTGAGAGTCAGGCTTCGGGGAAGGGTTAGGGTTAGGGTTCGGGCTAGGGTTAGGGTTAGGGGACGGGGACGGTTTAGGGTCCAGGTGAGGGTACGACAACGCTTTAGAGGGAGCGTACGTGTGAGGGCGCGGGTTAGTGTCAACGTACGGGTTAGGATTAGGGGACGGGTGAGGGTCAGGCTTCGGGGAAGGGTTAGGGTTAGGGTTCGGGCTAGGGTTAGGGTTAGGGGACGGGGACGGTTTAGGGTCCAGGTGAGGGGACGACAACGCTTTAGGGGGAGCGTACGTGTGAGGGCGCGGGTTAGTGTCAGCGTACGGGTTAGGATTAGGGGACGGGTGAGGGTCAGGCTTCGGGGAAGGGTTAGGGTTAGGGTTCGGGCTAGGGTTAGGGTTAGGGGACGGGGACGGTTTAGGGTCCAGGTGAGGGTACGACAACGCTTTAGGGGGAGCGTACGTGTGAGGGCGCGGGTTAGTGTCAGCGTACGTGTTAGGATTAGGTGACGGGTGAGGGTCAGGCTTCGGGGAAGGGTTAGGGTTAGGGTTCGGGCTAGGGTTAGGGTTAGGGGATGGGGACGGTTTAGGGTCCAGGTGAGGGTACGACAACGCTTTAGGGGGAGCGTACGTGTGAGGGCGCAGCTTAGTGTCAGCGTACGGGTTAGGATTAGGGGACGGGTGAGGGTCAGGCTTCGGGGAAGGGTTAGGGTTAGGGTTCGGGCTAGGGTTAGGGTTAGGGGACGGGGACTGTTTAGGGTCCAGGTGAGCGTACGACAACGGTTTAGGGGGAGCGTATGTGTGAGGGCGCGGCTTAGTGTCAGCGTACGGGTTAGGATTAGGGGACGGCTGAGGGTCAGGCTTCGGGGAAGCTTTAGGGTTAGGGTACGGCCAGGGTTAGGGTTAGGGGACGGGGACGGTTCACTGTCCAGGTGAGGGTACGACAACGCTCTAGGGGGAGCGTACGTGTGAGGGCGCGGGTTAGTGTCAGCGTACGGGTTAGGATTAGGGGACGGCTGAGGGTCAGGCTTCGGGGAAGGGTTAGGGTTAGGGTTCGGGCTAGGGTTAGGGTTAGGGGACGGGGACGGTTTAGGGTCCAGGTGAGCGTACGACAACGGTTTAGGGGGAGCGTATGTGTGAGGGCGCGGCTTAGTGTCAGCGTACGGGTTAGGATTAGGGGACGGCTGAGGGTCAGGCTTCGGGGAAGGGTTAGGGTTAGGGTTCGGGCTAGGGTTAGGGTTAGGGGACGGGGACGGTTCAGGGTCCAGGTGAGGGTACGACAACGCTCTAGGGGGAGCGTACGTGTGAGGGCGCGGGTTAGTGTCAGCGTACGGGTTAGGATTAGGGGACGGCTGAGGGTCAGGCTTCGGGGAAGGGTTAGGGTTAGGGTTCGGGCTAGGGTTAGGGTTAGGGGACGGGGACGGTTCAGGGTCCAGGTGAGGGTACGACAATGCTATAGGGGGAGCGTACGTGTGAGGGCGCGGGTTAGTGTCAGCGTACGGGTTAGGATTAGGGGACGGCTGAGGGTCAGGCTTCGGGGAAGGGTTAGGGTTAGGGTTCGGGCTAGGGTTAGGGTTAGGGGACGGGGACGGTTTAGGGTCCAGGTGAGGGTACGACAACGCTCTAGGGGGAGCGTACGTGTGAGGGCGCGGGTTAGTGTCAGCGTACGAGTTAGGATTATGGGACGGCTGAGGGTCAGGCTTCGGGGAAGGGTTAGGGTTAGGGTTCGGGCTAGGGTTAGGGTTAGGGGACGGGGACGGTTTAGGGTCCAGGTGATGGTACGACAACGCTCTAGGGGGAGCGTACGTGTGAGGGCGCGGGTTAGTGTCAGCGTACGGGTTAGGATTAGGGGACGGCTGAGGGTCAGGCTTCGGGGAAGGGTTAGGGTTAGGGTTCGGGCTAGGGTTAGGTTTAGGGGACGGGGACGGTTTAGGGTCCAGGTGAGGGTACGACAACGCTCTAGGGGGAGCGTACGTGTGAGGGCGCGGGTTAGTGTCAGCGTACGGGTTAGGATTAGGGGACGGCTGAGGGTCAGGCTTCGGGGAAGGGTTAGGGTTAGGGTTCGGGCTAGGGTTAGGGTTTGGGGACGGGGACGGTTTAGGGTCCAGGTGAGGGTACGACAACGCTCTAGGGGGAGCGTACGTGTGAGGGCGCGGATTAGTGTCAGCGTACGGGTTAGGATTAGGGGACGGGTGAGGGTCAGGCTTCGGGGAAGGGTGAGGGTTAGGGTTCGGCCACGGTTAGGGTTAGGGGACGGGGACGGTTTAGGGTCCAGGTGAGGGTACGACAACGCTTTAGGGGGAGCGTACGTGTGAGGGCGCGGGTTAGTGTCAGCGTACGGGTTAGGATTAGGGGATGGGTGAGGGTCAGGCTTCGGGGAAGGGTTAGGGATAGGGTTCGGGCTAGGGTTAGGGTTAGGGGACGGGGACGGTTTAGGGTCCAGGTGAGGGTACGACAACGCTTTAGGGGGAGCGTACGTGTGAGGGCGTGGGTTAGTGTCAGCGTACGGGTTAGGATTAGGGGACGGGTGAGAGTCAGGCTTCGGGGAAGGGTTAGGGTTAGGGTTCGGGCTAGGGTTAGGGTTAGGGGACGGGGACGGTTTAGGGTCCAGGTGAGGGTACGACAACGCTTTAGAGGGAGCGTACGTGTGAGGGCGCGGGTTAGTGTCAACGTACGGGTTAGGATTAGGGGACGGGTGAGGGTCAGGCTTCGGGGAAGGGTTAGGGTTAGGGTTCGGGCTAGGGTTAGGGTTAGGGGACGGGGACGGTTTAGGGTCCAGGTGAGGGGACGACAACGCTTTAGGGGGAGCGTACGTGTGAGGGCGCGGGTTAGTGTCAGCGTACGGGTTAGGATTAGGGGACGGGTGAGGGTCAGGCTTCGGGGAAGGGTTAGGGTTAGGGTTCGGGCTAGGGTTAGGGTTAGGGGACGGGGACGGTTTAGGGTCCAGGTGAGGGTACGACAACGCTTTAGGGGGAGCGTACGTGTGAGGGCGCGGGTTAGTGTCAGCGTACGTGTTAGGATTAGGTGACGGGTGAGGGTCAGGCTTCGGGGAAGGGTTAGGGTTAGGGTTCGGGCTAGGGTTAGGGTTAGGGGATGGGGACGGTTTAGGGTCCAGGTGAGGGTACGACAACGCTTTAGGGGGAGCGTACGTGTGAGGGCGCAGCTTAGTGTCAGCGTACGGGTTAGGATTAGGGGACGGGTGAGGGTCAGGCTTCGGGGAAGGGTTAGGGTTAGGGTTCGGGCTAGGGTTAGGGTTAGGGGACGGGGACTGTTTAGGGTCCAGGTGAGCGTACGACAACGGTTTAGGGGGAGCGTATGTGTGAGGGCGCGGCTTAGTGTCAGCGTACGGGTTAGGATTAGGGGACGGCTGAGGGTCAGGCTTCGGGGAAGCTTTAGGGTTAGGGTACGGCCAGGGTTAGGGTTAGGGGACGGGGACGGTTCACTGTCCAGGTGAGGGTACGACAACGCTCTAGGGGGAGCGTACGTGTGAGGGCGCGGGTTAGTGTCAGCGTACGGGTTAGGATTAGGGGACGGCTGAGGGTCAGGCTTCGGGGAAGGGTTAGGGTTAGGGTTCGGGCTAGGGTTAGGGTTAGGGGACGGGGACGGTTTAGGGTCCAGGTGAGGGTACGACAACGCTCTAGGGGGAGCGTACGTGTGAGGGCGCGGGTTAGTGTCAGCGTACGGGTTAGGATTAGGGGACGGCTGAGGGTCAGGCTTCGGGGAAGGGTTAGGGTTAGGGTTCGGGCTAGGGTTAGGGTTAGGGGACGGGGACGGTTCACTGTCCAGGTGAGGGTACGACAATGCTCTAGGGGGAGCGTACGTGTGAGGGCGCGGTTTAGTGTCAGCGTACGGGTTAGGATTAGGGGACGGCTGAGGGTCAGGCTTCGGGGAAGGGTTAGGGTTAGGGTTCGGGCTAGGGTTAGGGTTAGGGGACGGGGACGGTTCAGGGTCCAGGTGAGGGTACGACAATGCTCTAGGGGGAGCGTACGTGTGAGGGCGCGGGTTAGTGTCAGCGTACGGGTTAGGATTAAGGGACGGGTGAGGGTCAGGCTTCGGGGAAGGGTTAGGGTTAGGGTTCGGGCTAGGGTTAGGGTTAGGGGACGGGGACGGTTTAGGGTCCAGGTGAGGGTACGACAACGCTCTAGGGGGAGCGTACGTGTGAGGGCGCGGGTTAGTGTCAGCGTACGGGTTAGGATTAGGGGACGGGTGAGGGTCAGGCTTCGGGGAAGGGTTAGGGTTAGGGTTCGGGCTAGGGTTAGGGTTAGGGGACGGGGACGGTTTAGGGTCCAGGTGAGGGTACGACAACGCTCTAGGGGGAGCGTACGTGTGAGGGCGCGGGTTAGTGTCAGCGTACGGGTTAGGATTAGGGGACGGCTGAGGGTCAGGCTTCGGGGAAGGGTTAGGGTTAGGTATCGGGCTAGGGTTAGGGTTAGGGGACGGGGACGGTTTAGGGTCCAGGTGAGGGTACGACAACGCTCTAGGGGGAGCGTACGTGTGAGGGCGCGGGTTAGTGTCAGAGTACGGTTTAGGATTAGGGGACGGATGAGGGTCAGGCTTCGGGGAAGGGTTAGGGTCAGGCTTCGGGCTAGGGTTAGGGTTAGGGTTAGGGTTCGGGCTAGGGTTAGGTTTAGGGGACGGGGACGGTTTAGGGTCCAGGTGAGGGTACGACAACGCTCTAGGGGGAGCGTACGTGTGAGGGCGCGGTTTAGTGTCAGCGTACGGGTTAGGATTAGGGGACGGCTGAGGGTCAGGCTTCGGGGAAGGGTTAGGGTTAGGGTTCGGGCTAGGGTTAGGGTTAGGGGACGGGGACGGTTCAGGGTCCAGGTGAGGGTACGACAACGCTCTAGGGGGAGCGTACGTGTGAGGTCGCGGGTTAGTGTCAGCGTACGGGTTAGGATTAGGGGACGGCTGAGGGTCAGGCTTCGGGGAAGGGTTAGGGTTAGGGTTCGGGCTAGGGTTAGGGTTAGGGGACGGGGCCGGTTTAGGGTCCAGGTGAGGGTACGACAACGCTCTAGGGGGAGCGTACGTGTGAGGGCGCGGGTTAGTGTCAGCGTACGGGTTAGGATTACGGGACGGGTGAGGGTCAGGCTTCGGGGAAGGGTTAGGGTTAGGGTTCGGGCTAGGGTTAGGGTTAGGGGACGGGGACGGTTTAGGGTCCAGGGGAGGGTACGACAACGCTCTAGGGGGAGCGTACGTGTGAGGGCGCGGGTTAGTGTCAGCGTACGGGTTAGGATTAGGGGACGGCTGAGGGTCAGGCTTCGGGGAAGGGTTAGGGTTAGGGTTCGGGCTAGGGTTAGGGTTAGGGGATGGGGACGGTTTAGGGTCCAGGTGAGGGTACGACAACGCTCTAGGGGGAGCGTACATGTGAGGGCGCGGGTTAGTGTCATCGTACGGGTTAGGATTAGGGGACGGCTGAGGGTCAGGCTGCGGGGAAGGGTTAGGGTCAGGTTTCGGGCTAGAGTTAGGGTTATGGTTAGGGTTCGCGCTAGGGTTAGGGTTAGGGGACGGGGACGGTTTAGGGTCCAGGTGAGGGTGCGACAACGCTCTAGGGGGAGCGTACGTGTGAGGGCGCGGGTTAGTGTCAGCGTACGGGTTAGGATTAGGGGACGGCTGAGGGTCAGGCTTCGGGGAAGGGTTAGGGTTAGGGTTCGGGCTAGGGTTAGGGTTAGGGGACGGGGACGGTTTAGGGTCCAGGTGATGGTACGACAACGCTCTAGGGGGAGCGTACGTGTGAGGGCGCGGGTTAGTGTCAGCGTACGGGTTAGGATTAGGGGACGGCTGAGGGTCAGGCTTCGGGGAAGGGTTAGGGTTAGGGTTCGGGCTAGGGTTAGGTTTAGGGGACGGGGACGGTTTAGGGTCCAGGTGAGGGTACGACAACGCTCTAGGGGGAGCGTACGTGTGAGGGCGCGGGTTAGTGTCAGCGTACGGGTTAGGATTAGGGGACGGCTGAGGGTCAGGCTTCGGGGAAGGGTTAGGGTTAGGGTTCGGGCTAGGGTTAGGGTTTGGGGACGGGGACGGTTTAGGGTCCAGGTGAGGGTACGACAACGCTCTAGGGGGAGCGTACGTGTGAGGGCGCGGATTAGTGTCAGCGTACGGGTTAGGATTAGGGGACGGGTGAGGGTCAGGCTTCGGGGAAGGGTGAGGGTTAGGGTTCGGCCACGGTTAGGGTTAGGGGACGGGGACGGTTTAGGGTCCAGGTGAGGGTACGACAACGCTTTAGGGGGAGCGTACGTGTGAGGGCGCGGGTTAGTGTCAGCGTACGGGTTAGGATTAGGGGATGGGTGAGGGTCAGGCTTCGGGGAAGGGTTAGGGATAGGGTTCGGGCTAGGGTTAGGGTTAGGGGACGGGGACGGTTTAGGGTCCAGGTGAGGGTACGACAACGCTTTAGGGGGAGCGTACGTGTGAGGGCGTGGGTTAGTGTCAGCGTACGGGTTAGGATTAGGGGACGGGTGAGAGTCAGGCTTCGGGGAAGGGTTAGGGTTAGGGTTCGGGCTAGGGTTAGGGTTAGGGGACGGGGACGGTTTAGGGTCCAGGTGAGGGTACGACAACGCTTTAGAGGGAGCGTACGTGTGAGGGCGCGGGTTAGTGTCAACGTACGGGTTAGGATTAGGGGACGGGTGAGGGTCAGGCTTCGGGGAAGGGTTAGGGTTAGGGTTCGGGCTAGGGTTAGGGTTAGGGGACGGGGACGGTTTAGGGTCCAGGTGAGGGGACGACAACGCTTTAGGGGGAGCGTACGTGTGAGGGCGCGGGTTAGTGTCAGCGTACGGGTTAGGATTAGGGGACGGGTGAGGGTCAGGCTTCGGGGAAGGGTTAGGGTTAGGGTTCGGGCTAGGGTTAGGGTTAGGGGACGGGGACGGTTTAGGGTCCAGGTGAGGGTACGACAACGCTTTAGGGGGAGCGTACGTGTGAGGGCGCGGGTTAGTGTCAGCGTACGTGTTAGGATTAGGTGACGGGTGAGGGTCAGGCTTCGGGGAAGGGTTAGGGTTAGGGTTCGGGCTAGGGTTAGGGTTAGGGGATGGGGACGGTTTAGGGTCCAGGTGAGGGTACGACAACGCTTTAGGGGGAGCGTACGTGTGAGGGCGCAGCTTAGTGTCAGCGTACGGGTTAGGATTAGGGGACGGGTGAGGGTCAGGCTTCGGGGAAGGGTTAGGGTTAGGGTTCGGGCTAGGGTTAGGGTTAGGGGACGGGGACTGTTTAGGGTCCAGGTGAGCGTACGACAACGGTTTAGGGGGAGCGTATGTGTGAGGGCGCGGCTTAGTGTCAGCGTACGGGTTAGGATTAGGGGACGGCTGAGGGTCAGGCTTCGGGGAAGCTTTAGGGTTAGGGTACGGCCAGGGTTAGGGTTAGGGGACGGGGACGGTTCACTGTCCAGGTGAGGGTACGACAACGCTCTAGGGGGAGCGTACGTGTGAGGGCGCGGGTTAGTGTCAGCGTACGGGTTAGGATTAGGGGACGGCTGAGGGTCAGGCTTCGGGGAAGGGTTAGGGTTAGGGTTCGGGCTAGGGTTAGGGTTAGGGGACGGGGACGGTTTAGGGTCCAGGTGAGCGTACGACAACGGTTTAGGGGGAGCGTATGTGTGAGGGCGCGGCTTAGTGTCAGCGTACGGGTTAGGATTAGGGGACGGCTGAGGGTCAGGCTTCGGGGAAGGGTTAGGGTTAGGGTTCGGGCTAGGGTTAGGGTTAGGGGACGGGGACGGTTCAGGGTCCAGGTGAGGGTACGACAACGCTCTAGGGGGAGCGTACGTGTGAGGGCGCGGGTTAGTGTCAGCGTACGGGTTAGGATTAGGGGACGGCTGAGGGTCAGGCTTCGGGGAAGGGTTAGGGTTAGGGTTCGGGCTAGGGTTAGGGTTAGGGGACGGGGACGGTTCAGGGTCCAGGTGAGGGTACGACAATGCTATAGGGGGAGCGTACGTGTGAGGGCGCGGGTTAGTGTCAGCGTACGGGTTAGGATTAGGGGACGGCTGAGGGTCAGGCTTCGGGGAAGGGTTAGGGTTAGGGTTCGGGCTAGGGTTAGGGTTAGGGGACGGGGACGGTTTAGGGTCCAGGTGAGGGTACGACAACGCTCTAGGGGGAGCGTACGTGTGAGGGCGCGGGTTAGTGTCAGCGTACGAGTTAGGATTATGGGACGGCTGAGGGTCAGGCTTCGGGGAAGGGTTAGGGTTAGGGTTCGGGCTAGGGTTAGGGTTAGGGGACGGGGACGGTTTAGGGTCCAGGTGATGGTACGACAACGCTCTAGGGGGAGCGTACGTGTGAGGGCGCGGGTTAGTGTCAGCGTACGGGTTAGGATTAGGGGACGGCTGAGGGTCAGGCTTCGGGGAAGGGTTAGGGTTAGGGTTCGGGCTAGGGTTAGGTTTAGGGGACGGGGACGGTTTAGGGTCCAGGTGAGGGTACGACAACGCTCTAGGGGGAGCGTACGTGTGAGGGCGCGGGTTAGTGTCAGCGTACGGGTTAGGATTAGGGGACGGCTGAGGGTCAGGCTTCGGGGAAGGGTTAGGGTTAGGGTTCGGGCTAGGGTTAGGGTTTGGGGACGGGGACGGTTTAGGGTCCAGGTGAGGGTACGACAACGCTCTAGGGGGAGCGTACGTGTGAGGGCGCGGATTAGTGTCAGCGTACGGGTTAGGATTAGGGGACGGGTGAGGGTCAGGCTTCGGGGAAGGGTGAGGGTTAGGGTTCGGCCACGGTTAGGGTTAGGGGACGGGGACGGTTTAGGGTCCAGGTGAGGGTACGACAACGCTTTAGGGGGAGCGTACGTGTGAGGGCGCGGGTTAGTGTCAGCGTACGGGTTAGGATTAGGGGATGGGTGAGGGTCAGGCTTCGGGGAAGGGTTAGGGATAGGGTTCGGGCTAGGGTTAGGGTTAGGGGACGGGGACGGTTTAGGGTCCAGGTGAGGGTACGACAACGCTTTAGGGGGAGCGTACGTGTGAGGGCGTGGGTTAGTGTCAGCGTACGGGTTAGGATTAGGGGACGGGTGAGAGTCAGGCTTCGGGGAAGGGTTAGGGTTAGGGTTCGGGCTAGGGTTAGGGTTAGGGGACGGGGACGGTTTAGGGTCCAGGTGAGGGTACGACAACGCTTTAGAGGGAGCGTACGTGTGAGGGCGCGGGTTAGTGTCAACGTACGGGTTAGGATTAGGGGACGGGTGAGGGTCAGGCTTCGGGGAAGGGTTAGGGTTAGGGTTCGGGCTAGGGTTAGGGTTAGGGGACGGGGACGGTTTAGGGTCCAGGTGAGGGGACGACAACGCTTTAGGGGGAGCGTACGTGTGAGGGCGCGGGTTAGTGTCAGCGTACGGGTTAGGATTAGGGGACGGGTGAGGGTCAGGCTTCGGGGAAGGGTTAGGGTTAGGGTTCGGGCTAGGGTTAGGGTTAGGGGACGGGGACGGTTTAGGGTCCAGGTGAGGGTACGACAACGCTTTAGGGGGAGCGTACGTGTGAGGGCGCGGGTTAGTGTCAGCGTACGTGTTAGGATTAGGTGACGGGTGAGGGTCAGGCTTCGGGGAAGGGTTAGGGTTAGGGTTCGGGCTAGGGTTAGGGTTAGGGGATGGGGACGGTTTAGGGTCCAGGTGAGGGTACGACAACGCTTTAGGGGGAGCGTACGTGTGAGGGCGCAGCTTAGTGTCAGCGTACGGGTTAGGATTAGGGGACGGGTGAGGGTCAGGCTTCGGGGAAGGGTTAGGGTTAGGGTTCGGGCTAGGGTTAGGGTTAGGGGACGGGGACTGTTTAGGGTCCAGGTGAGCGTACGACAACGGTTTAGGGGGAGCGTATGTGTGAGGGCGCGGCTTAGTGTCAGCGTACGGGTTAGGATTAGGGGACGGCTGAGGGTCAGGCTTCGGGGAAGCTTTAGGGTTAGGGTACGGCCAGGGTTAGGGTTAGGGGACGGGGACGGTTCACTGTCCAGGTGAGGGTACGACAACGCTCTAGGGGGAGCGTACGTGTGAGGGCGCGGGTTAGTGTCAGCGTACGGGTTAGGATTAGGGGACGGCTGAGGGTCAGGCTTCGGGGAAGGGTTAGGGTTAGGGTTCGGGCTAGGGTTAGGGTTAGGGGACGGGGACGGTTTAGGGTCCAGGTGAGGGTACGACAACGCTCTAGGGGGAGCGTACGTGTGAGGGCGCGGGTTAGTGTCAGCGTACGGGTTAGGATTAGGGGACGGCTGAGGGTCAGGCTTCGGGGAAGGGTTAGGGTTAGGGTTCGGGCTAGGGTTAGGGTTAGGGGACGGGGACGGTTCACTGTCCAGGTGAGGGTACGACAATGCTCTAGGGGGAGCGTACGTGTGAGGGCGCGGTTTAGTGTCAGCGTACGGGTTAGGATTAGGGGACGGCTGAGGGTCAGGCTTCGGGGAAGGGTTAGGGTTAGGGTTCGGGCTAGGGTTAGGGTTAGGGGACGGGGACGGTTCAGGGTCCAGGTGAGGGTACGACAATGCTCTAGGGGGAGCGTACGTGTGAGGGCGCGGGTTAGTGTCAGCGTACGGGTTAGGATTAAGGGACGGGTGAGGGTCAGGCTTCGGGGAAGGGTTAGGGTTAGGGTTCGGGCTAGGGTTAGGGTTAGGGGACGGGGACGGTTTAGGGTCCAGGTGAGGGTACGACAACGCTCTAGGGGGAGCGTACGTGTGAGGGCGCGGGTTAGTGTCAGCGTACGGGTTAGGATTAGGGGACGGGTGAGGGTCAGGCTTCGGGGAAGGGTTAGGGTTAGGGTTCGGGCTAGGGTTAGGGTTAGGGGACGGGGACGGTTTAGGGTCCAGGTGAGGGTACGACAACGCTCTAGGGGGAGCGTACGTGTGAGGGCGTGGGTTAGTGTCAGCGTACGGGTTAGGATTAGGGGACGGCTGAGGGTCAGGCTTCGGGGAAGGGTTAGGGTTAGGTATCGGGCTAGGGTTAGGGTTAGGGGACGGGGACGGTTTAGGGTCCAGGTGAGGGTACGACAACGCTCTAGGGGGAGCGTACGTGTGAGGGCGCGGGTTAGTGTCAGAGTACGGTTTAGGATTAGGGGACGGATGAGGGTCAGGCTTCGGGGAAGGGTTAGGGTCAGGCTTCGGGCTAGGGTTAGGGTTAGGGTTAGGGTTCGGGCTAGGGTTAGGTTTAGGGGACGGGGACGGTTTAGGGTCCAGGTGAGGGTACGACAACGCTCTAGGGGGAGCGTACGTGTGAGGGCGCGGTTTAGTGTCAGCGTACGGGTTAGGATTAGGGGACGGCTGAGGGTCAGGCTTCGGGGAAGGGTTAGGGTTAGGGTTCGGGCTAGGGTTAGGGTTAGGGGACGGGGACGGTTCAGGGTCCAGGTGAGGGTACGACAACGCTCTAGGGGGAGCGTACGTGTGAGGTCGCGGGTTAGTGTCAGCGTACGGGTTAGGATTAGGGGACGGCTGAGGGTCAGGCTTCGGGGAAGGGTTAGGGTTAGGGTTCGGGCTAGGGTTAGGGTTAGGGGACGGGGCCGGTTTAGGGTCCAGGTGAGGGTACGACAACGCTCTAGGGGGAGCGTACGTGTGAGGGCGCGGGTTAGTGTCAGCGTACGGGTTAGGATTACGGGACGGGTGAGGGTCAGGCTTCGGGGAAGGGTTAGGGTTAGGGTTCGGGCTAGGGTTAGGGTTAGGGGACGGGGACGGTTTAGGGTCCAGGGGAGGGTACGACAACGCTCTAGGGGGAGCGTACGTGTGAGGGCGCGGGTTAGTGTCAGCGTACGGGTTAGGATTAGGGGACGGCTGAGGGTCAGGCTTCGGGGAAGGGTTAGGGTTAGGGTTCGGGCTAGGGTTAGGGTTAGGGGATGGGGACGGTTTAGGGTCCAGGTGAGGGTACGACAACGCTCTAGGGGGAGCGTACATGTGAGGGCGCGGGTTAGTGTCATCGTACGGGTTAGGATTAGGGGACGGCTGAGGGTCAGGCTGCGGGGAAGGGTTAGGGTCAGGTTTCGGGCTAGAGTTAGGGTTATGGTTAGGGTTCGCGCTAGGGTTAGGGTTAGGGGACGGGGACGGTTTAGGGTCCAGGTGAGGGTGCGACAACGCTCTAGGGGGAGCGTACGTGTGAGGGCGCGGGTTAGTGTCAGCGTACGGGTTAGGATTAGGGGACGGCTGAGGGTCAGGCTTCGGGGAAGGGTTAGGGTTAGGGTTAGGGTTAGTGTTAGGGTTAGGGTTAGGGTTAGGGTTAGGGTTAGGGTTCGGGCTAGGGTTAGGGTTAGGGGACGGGGACGGTTTAGGGTCCAGGTGAGGGTACGACAACGCTCTAGGGGGAGCGTACGTGTGAGGGCGCGGGTTAGTGTCAGCGTACGGGTTAGGATTAGGGGACGGCTGAGGGTCAGGCTTCGGGGAAGGGTTAGGGTTAGGGTTCGGGCTAGGGTTAGGGTTAGGGGACGGGGACGGTTTAGGGTCCAGGTGAGGGTACGACAACGCTCTAGGGGGAGCGTACGTGTGAGGGCGCGGGTTAGTGTCAGCGTACGGGTTAGGATTAGGGGACGGCTGAGGGTCAGGCTTCGGGGAAGGGTTAGGGTCAGGCTTCGGGCTAGGGTTAGGGTTAGGGTTAGGGTTCGGGCTAGGGTTAGGGTTAGGGTTAGGTGACGGGGACGGTTTAGGGTCCAGGTGAGGGTACGACAACGCTCTAGGGGGAGCGTACGTGTGAGGGCGCGGGTTAGTGTCAGCGTACGGGTTAGGATTAGGGGACGGCTCAGGATCAGGCTTCGGGGAAGGGTTAGTGTTAGGGTTAGGGTTAGTGTTAGGGTTAGGGTTCGGGCTAGTGTTAGGGTTAGGGGACGGGGACGGTTTAGGGTCCAGGTGAGGGTACGACCACGCTCTAGGGGGAGCGTACGTGTGAGGGCGCGGGTTAGTGTCAGCGTACGGGTTAGGATTAGGGGACGGCTGAGGGTCAGGCTTCGGGGAAGGGTTAGGGTTAGGGTTCGGGCTAGGGTTAGGTTTAGGGGACGGGGACGGTTTAGGGTCCAGGTGAGGGTACGACAACGCTCTAGGGGGAGCGTACGTGTGAGGGCGCGGGTTAGTGTCAGCGTACGGGTTAGGATTAGGGTACGGCTGAGGGTCAGGCTTCGGGGAAGGGTTAGGGTTAGGGTTCGGGCTAGGGTTAGGGTTAGGGGACGGGGACGGTTTAGGGTCCAGGTGAGGGTACGACAACGCTCTAGGGGGAGCGTACGTGTGAGGGCGCGGGTTAGTGTCAGCGTACGGGTTAGGATTAGGGGACGGCTGAGGGTCAGGCTTCGGGGAAGGGTTAGGGTTAGGGTTCGGGCTAGGGTTAAGGTTAGGGGATGGGGACGGTTTAGGGTCCAGGTGAGGGTACGATAACGCTCTAGGGGGAGCGTACGTGTGAGGGCGCGGGTTAGTGTCAGCGTACGGGTTAGGATTAGGGGACGGCTGAGGGTCAGGCTTCGGGGAAGTGTTAGTGTCAGGCTTCGGGCTAGAGTTAGGGTTAGGGTTAGGGTACGGGCTAGGGTTAGGGTTAGGGGACGGGGACGGTTTAGGGTCCAGGTGAGGGTACGACAACGCTCTAGGGGGAGCGTAAGTGTGAGGGCGCGGGTTAGTGTCAGCGTACGGGTTAGGATTAGGGGACGGCTGAGGGTCAGGCTTCGGGGAAGTGTTAGGGGTAGGGTTAGGGTTAGTGTTAGGGTTAGGGTTAGGGTTAGGTTTAGGGTTAGGGTTCGGGCTAGGGTTAGGGTTAGGGGACGGGGACGGTTTAGGGTCCAGGTGAGGGTACGACAACGCTCTAGGGGGTGCGTACGTGTGAGTGCGCGGGTTAGTGTCAGCGTACGGGTTAGGATTAGGGGACGGGTGAGGGTCAGGCTTCGGGGAAGGGTTAGGGTTAGGGTTCGGGCTAGGGTTAGGGTTAGGGGACGGGGACGGTTTAGGATCCAGGTGAGGGTACGACAACGCTCTAGGGGGAGCGTACGTGTGAGGGCGTGGGTTAGTGTCAGCGTACGGGTTAGGATTAGGGGACGGCTGAGGGTCAGGCTTCGGGGAAGGGTTAGGGTCAGGCTTCGGGCTAGGGTTAGGGTTAGGTTTAGGGTTCGGGCTAGGGTTAGGGTTAGGGGAAGGGGACGGTTTAGGGTCCAGGTGAGGGTACGACAACGCTCTAGGGGGAGCGTACGTGTGAGGGCGCGGGTTAGTGTCAGCGTACGGGTTAGGATTAGGGGACGGCTGAGGGTCAGGCTTCGGGGAAGGGTTAGGGTTAGGGTTAGGGTTAGTGTTAGGGTTAGGGTTAGGTTTAGGGTTAGGGTTCGGGCTAGGGTTAGGGTTAGGGGACGGGGACGGTTTAGGGTCCAGGTGAGGGTACGACAACGCTCTAGGGGGAGCGTACGTGTGAGGGCGCGGGGTAGTGTCAGCGTACGGGTTAGGATTAGGGGACGGCTGAGGGTCAGGCTTCGGGGAAGGGTTAGTGTTAGGGTTAGGGTTAGTTTTAGGGTTAGGGTTCGGGCTAGGGTTAGGGTTAGGGGACGGGGACGGTTTAGGGTCCAGGTGAGGGTGCGACAACACTCTAGGGGGAGCGTACGTGTGAGGGCGCGGGTTAGTGTCAGCGTACGGTTTAGGATTAGGGGACGGCTGAGGGTCAGGCTTCGGGGAAGTGTTAGGGTTAGGGTTAGGGTTAGTGTTAGGGTTAGGGTTAGGGTTAGGGTTAGGGTTAGGGTTCGGGCTAGGGTTAGGGTTAGGGGACGGGGACGGTTTAGGGTCCAGGTGAGGGTACGACAACGCTCTAGGGGGAGCGTACGTGTGAGGGCGCGGGTTAGTGTCAGCGTACGGGTTAGGATTAGGGGACGGGTGAGGGTCAGGCTTCGGGGAAGGGTTAGGGTTAGGGTTCGGGCTAGGGTTAGGGTTAGGGGACGGGGACGGTTTAGGGTCCAGGTGAGGGTACGACAACGCTCTAGGGGGAGCGTACGTGTGAGGGCGCGGGTTAGTGTCAGCGTACGGGTTAGGATTAGGGGACGGCTGAGGGTCAGGCTTCGGGGAAGGGTTAGGGTCAGGCTTCGGGCTAGGGTTAGGGTTAGGGTTAGGGTTCGGGCTAGGGTTAGGGTTAGGGGACGGGGACGGTTTAGGGTCCAGGTGAGGGTACGACAACGCTCTAGGGGGAGCGTACGTGTGAGGGCGCGGGTTAGTGTCAGCGTACGGGTTAGGATTGGGGGACGGCTGAGGGTCAGGCTTCGGGGAAGGGTTAGTGTTAGGGTTAGGGTTAGGGTTAGGGTTAGGGTTCGGCCTAGGGTTAGGGTTAGGGGACGGGGACGGTTTAGGGTCCAGGTGAGGGTACGACAACGCTCTAGGGGGAGCGTACGTGTGAGGGCGCCGGTTAGTGTCAGCGTACGTTAAGGATTAGGAGACGGCTGAGGGTCAGGCTTCGGGGAAGGGTTAGGGTTAGGGTTCGGGCTAGGGTTAGGGTTAGGGGACGGGGACGATTTAGGGTCCAGGTGAGGGTACGACAACGCTCTAGGGGGAGCGTACGTGTGAGGGCGCGGGTTAGTGTCAGCGTACGGGTTAGGATTAGGGGACGGCTGAGGGTCAGGCTTCGGGGAAGGGTTAGGGTTAGGGTTCGGTCTAGGGTTAGGTTTAGGGGACGGGGACGGTTCAGGGTCCAGGTGAGGGTACGACAACGCTCTAGGGGGAGCGTACGTGTGAGGGCGCGGGTTAGTGTCAGCGTACGGGTTAGGATTAGGGGACGGCTGAGGGTCAGGCTTCGGGGAAGGGTTAGGGTTAGGGTTCGGGCTAGGGTTAGGGTTAGGGGACGGGGACGGTTTAGCGTCCAGGTGAGGGTACGACAACGCTCTAGGGGGAGCGTACGTGTGAGGGCGCGGGTTAGTGTCAGCGTACGGGTTAGGATTAGGGGACGGCTGAGGGTCAGGCTTCGGGGAAGGGTTAGGGTCAGGCTTCGGGCTAGGGTTAGGGTTAGGGTTAGGGTTCGGGCTAGGGTTAGGGTTAGGGGACGGGGACGGTTTAGGGTCCAGGTGAGGGTACGACCACGCTCTAGGGGGAGCGTACGTGTGAGGGCGCGGGTTAGTGTCAGCGTACGGGTTAGGATTAGGGGACGGCTGAGGGTCAGGCTTCGGGGAAGGGTTAGGGTTAGGGTTCGGGCTAGGGTTAGGGTTAGGGGACGGGGACGGTTTACGGTCCAGGTGAGGGTACGACAACGCTCTAGGGGGAGCGTACGTGTGAGCTCGCGGGTTAGTGTCAGCGTACGGGTTAGGATTAGGGGACGGCTGAGGGTCAGGCTTCGGGGAAGGGTTAGTATTAGGGTTAGGGTTAGGGTTAGGGTTAGGGTTCGGGCTAGGGTTAGGGTTAGGGTTAGGGTTAGGGTTAGGGGACGGGGACGGTTTAGGGTCCAGGTGAGGGTACGACAACGCTCTAGTGGGAGCGTACTTGTGAGGGCGCGGGTTAGTGTCAGCGTACGGGTTAGGATTAGGGGACGGCTGAGGGTCAGGCTTCGGAGAAGGGTTAGGGTTAGGGTTCGGGCTAGGGTTAGGGTTAGGGGATGGGGACGGTTTAGGGTCCAGGTGAGGGTACGACAACGCTCTAGGGGGAGCGTACGTGTGAGGGCGCGGGTTAGTGTCAGCGTACGGGTTAGGATTAGGGGACGGGTGAGGGTCAGGCCTCGGGGAAGGGTTAGGGTTAGGGTTCGGGCTAGGGTTAGGGTTAGGGGACGGGGACGGTTTAGGGTCCAGGTGAGGGTACGACAACGCTCTAGGGGGAGCGTACGTGTGAGGGCGCGGGTTAGTGTCAGCGTACGGGTTAGGATTAGGGGACGGGTGAGGGTCAGGCTTCAGGGAAGTTTTAGGGTTAGGGTTCGGTCTAGGGTTAGGTTTAGGGGACGGGGACGGTTGAGGGTCCAGGTGAGGGTACGACAACGCTCTAAGGGGAGCGTACGTGTGAGGGCGCGGGTTAGTGTCAGCGTACGGGTTAGGATTAGGGGACGGCTGAGGGTCAGGCTTCGGGGAACGGTTAGGGTTAGGGTTCGGGCTAGGGTTAGGGTTAGGTTTAGGGGACGGGGACAGTTTAGGGTCCAGGTGAGGGTATGACAACGCTCTAGGGGGAGCGTACTTGTGAGGGCGCGGGTTAGTGTCAGCGTACGGGTTAGGATTAGGGGACGGCTGAGGGTCAGGCTTCGGGGAAGGGTTAGGGTCAGGCTTCGGGCTAGGGTTAGGGTTAGGGTTAGGGTTCGGGCTAGGGTTAGGGTTAGGGGACGGGGACGGTTTACGGTCCAGGTGAGGGTACGACAACGCTCTAGGGGGAGCGTACGTGTGAGCTCGCGGGTTAGTGTCAGCGTACGGGTTAGGATTAGGGGACGGCTGAGGGTCAGGCTTCGGGGAAGGGTTAGTATTAGGGTTAGGGTTAGGGTTAGGGTTAGGGTTCGGGCTAGGGTTAGGGTTAGGGTTAGGGTTAGGGGACGGGGACGGTTTAGGGTCCAGGTGAGGGTACGACAACGCTCTAGGGGGAGCGTACGTGTGAGGGCGCGGGTTAGTGTCAGCGTACGGGTTAGGATTAGGGGACGGCTGAGGGTCAGGCTTCGGGGAAGGGTTAGGGTTAGGGTTCGGGCTAGGGTTAGGGTTAGGGGACGTGGACGGTTTAGGGTCCAGGTGAGGGTACGACAACGCTCTAGGGGGAGCGCACGTGTGAGGGCGTGGGTTAGTGTCAGCGTACGGGTTAGGATTAGGGGACGGCTGAGGGTCAGGCTTCGGGGAAGGGTTAGGGTTAGGGTTCGGGCTAGGGTTAGGGTTAGGGGACGGGGACGGTTTAGGGTCCAGGTGAGGGTACGACAACGCTCTAGGGGGAGCGTACGTGTGAGGGCGCGGGTTAGTGTCAGCGTACGGGTTAGGATTAGGGGACGGCTGAGGGTCAGGCTTCGGGAAAGGGTTAGTGTTAGGGTTATGGTTAATGTTAGGGTTAGGGTTCGGCCTACGGTTAGGGTTAGGGGACGGGGACGGTTTAGGGTCCAGGTGAGGGTATGACCACGCTCTAGGGGGAGCGTACGTGTGAGGGCGCGGGTTAGTGTCAGCGTACGTGTTAGGCTTAGGGGACGGCTGAGGGTCAGGCTTCGGAGAAGGGTTAGGGTTAGTGTTCGGGCTAGGGTTAGGGTTAGGGGATGGGGACGGTTTAGGGTCCAGGTGAGGGTACGACAACGCTCTAGGGGGAGCGTACGTGTGAGGGCGCGGGTTAGTGTCAGCGTACGGGTTAGGATTAGGGGACGGGTGAGGGTCAGGCTTCGGGGAAGGGTTAGGGTTAGGGTTCGGGCTAGGGTTAGGGTTAGGGGACGGGGACGGTTTAGGGTCCAGGTGAGGGTACGACAACGCTCTAGGGGGAGCGTACGTGTGAGGGCGCGGGTTAGTGTCAGCGTACGGGTTAGGATTAGGGGACGGGTGAGGGTCAGGCTTCGGGGAAGGTTTAGGGTTAGGGTTCGGTCTAGGGTTAGGTTTAGGGGACGGGGACGGTTCAGGGTCCAGGTGAGGGTACGACAACGCTCTAAGGGGAGCGTACGTGTGAGGGCGCGGGTTAGTGTCAGCGTACGGGTTAGGATTAGGGGACGGCTGAGGGTCAGGCTTCGGGGAAGGGTTAGGGTTAGGGTTCGGGCTAGGGTTAGGGTTAGGGGACGGGGACAGTTTAGGGTCCAGGTGAGGGTATGACAACGCTCTAGGGGGAGCGTACGTGTGAGGGCGCGGGTTAGTGTCAGCGTACGGGTTAGGATTAGGGGACGGCTGAGGGTCAGGCTTCGGGGAAGGGTTAGGGTCAGGCTTCGGGCTAGGGTTAGGGTTAGGGTTAGGGTTCGGGCTAGGGTTAGGGTTAGGGGACGGGGACGGTTTACGGTCCAGGTGAGGGTACGACAACGCTCTAGGGGGAGCGTACGTGTGAGCTCGCGGGTTAGTGTCAGCGTACGGGTTAGGATTAGGGGACGGCTGAGGGTCAGGCTTCGGGGAAGGGTTAGTATTAGGGTTAGGGTTAGGGTTAGGGTTAGGGTTCGGGCTAGGGTTAGGGTTAGGGTTAGGGTTAGGGTTAGGGGACGGGGACGGTTTAGGGTCCAGGTGAGGGTACGACAACGCTCTAGGGGGAGCGTACGTGTGAGGGCGCGGGTTAGTGTCAGCGTACGGGTTAGGATTAGGGGACGGCTGAGGGTCAGGCTTCGGGGAAGGGTTAGGGTTAGGGTTCGGGCTAGGGTTAGGGTTAGGGGACGGGGATGGTTCAGGGTCCAGGTGAGGGTACGACAACGCTCTAGGGGGAGCGTACGTGTGAGGGCGCGGGTTAGTGTCAGCGTACGGGTTAGGATTAGGGGACGGGTGAGGGTCAGGCTTCGGGGAAGGGTTAGGGTTAGGGTTCGGGCTAGGGTTAGGGTTAGGGGACGGGGACGGTTTAGGGTCCAGGTGAGGGTACGACAACGCTCTAGGGGGAGCGTACGTGTGAGGGCGCGGGTTAGTGTCAGCGTACGGGTTAGGATTAGGGGACGGCTGAGGGTCAGGCTTCGGGGAAGGGTTAGGGTTAGGGTTCGGGCTAGGGTTAGGGTTAGGGGACGGGGACGGTTTAGGGTCCAGGTGAGGGTACGACAACGCTCTAGGGGGAGCGTACGTGTGAGGGCGCGGGTTAGTGTCAGCGTACGGGTTAGGATTAGGGGACGGGTGAGGTTCAGGCTTCGGGGAAGTTTTAGGGTTAGGGTTCGGTCTAGGGTTAGGTTTAGGGGACGGGGACGGTTCAGGGTCCAGGTGAGGGTACGACAACGCTCTAAGGGGAGCGTACGTGTGAGGGCGCGGGTTAGTGTCAGCGTACGGGTTAGGATTAGGGGACGGCTGAGGGTCAGGCTTCGGGGAAGGGTTAGGGTTAGGGTTCGGGCTAGGGTTAGGGTTAGGTTTAGGGGACGGGGACAGTTTAGGGTCCAGGTGAGGGTATGACAACGCTCTAAGGGGAGCGTACGTGTGAGGGCGCGGGTTAGTGTCAGCGTACGGGTTAGGATTAGGGGACGGCTGAGGGTCAGGCTTCGGGGAAGTGTTAGGGTCAGGCTTCGGGCTAGGGTTAGGGTTAGGGTTAGGGTTCGGGCTAGGGTTAGGGTTAGGGGACGGGGACGGTTTACGGTCCAGGTGAGGGTACGACAACGCTCTAGGGGGAGCGTACGTGTGAGCTCGCGGGTTAGTGTCAGCGTACGGGTTAGGATTAGGGGACGGCTGAGGGTCAGGCTTCGGGGAAGGGTTAGTATTAGGGTTAGGGTTAGGTTTAGGGTTAGGGTTCGGGCTAGGGTTAGGGTTAGGGTTAGGGTTAGGGGACGGGGACGGTTTAGGGTCCAGGTGAGGGTATGACAACGCTCTAGGGGGAGCGTACGTGTGAGGGCGCGGGTTAGTGTCAGCGTACGGGTTAGGATTAGGGGACGGCTGAGGGTCAGGCTTCGGGGAAGGGTTAGGGTTAGGGTTCGGGCTAGGGTTAGGGTTAGGGGACGTGGACGGTTTAGGGTCCAGGTGAGGGTACGACAACGCTCTAGGGGGAGCGCACGTGTGAGGGCGCAGGTTAGTGTCAGCGTACGGGTTAGGATTAGGGGACGGCTGAGGGTCAGGCTTCGGGGAAGGGTTAGGGTTAGGGTTCGGGCTAGGGTTAGGGTTAGGGGACGGGGACGGTTTAGGGTCCAGGTGAGGGTACGACAACGCTCTAGGGGGAGCGTACGTGTGAGGGCGCGGGTTAGTGTCAGCGTACGGGTTAGGATTAGGGGACGGCTGAGGGTCAGGCTTCGGGAAAGGGTTAGTGTTAGGGTTATGGTTAGTGTTAGGGTTAGGGTTCGGCCTAGGGTTAGGGTTAGGGGACGGGGACGGTTTAGGGTCCAGGTGAGGGTATGACCACGCTCTAGGGGGAGCGTACGTGTGAGGGCGCGGGTTAGTGTCAGCGTACGGGTTAGGCTTAGGGGACGGCTGAGGGTCAGGCTTCGGAGAAGGGTTAGGGTTAGTGTTCGGGCTAGGGTTAGGGTTAGGGGATGGGGACGGTTTAGGGTCCAGGTGAGGGTACGACAACGCTCTAGGGGGAGCGTACGTGTGAGGGCGCGGGTTAGTGTCAGCGTACGGGTTAGGATTAGGGGACGGGTGAGGGTCAGGCTTCGGGGAAGGTTTAGGGTTAGGGTTCGGGCTAGGGTTAGGGTTAGGGGACGGGGACGGTTTAGGGTCCAGGTGAGGGTACGACAACGCTCTAGGGGGAGCGTACGTGTGAGGGCGCGGGTTAGTGTCAGCGTACGGGTTAGGATTAGGGGACGGGTGAGGGTCAGGCTTCGGGGAAGGTTTAGGGTTAGGGTTCGGTCTAGGGTTAGGTTTAGGGGACGGGGACGGTTCAGGGTCCAGGTGAGGGTACGACAACGCTCTAAGGGGAGCGTACGTGTGAGGGCGCGGGTTAGTGTCAGCGTACGGGTTAGGATTAGGGGACGGCTGAGGGTCAGGCTTCGGGGAAGGGTTAGGGTTAGGGTTCGGGCTAGGGTTAGGGTTAGGGGACGGGGACAGTTTAGGGTCCAGGTGAGGGTATGACAACGCTCTAGGGGGAGCGTACGTGTGAGGGCGCGGGTTAGTGTCAGCGTACGGGTTAGGATTAGGGGACGGCTGAGGGTCAGGCTTCGGGGAAGGGTTAGGGTCAGGCTTCGGGCTAGGGTTAGGGTTAGGGTTAGGGTTCGGGCTAGGGTTAGGGTTAGGGGACGGGGACGGTTTACGGTCCAGGTGAGGGTACGACAACGCTCTAGGGGGAGCGTACGTGTGAGCTCGCGGGTTAGTGTCAGCGTACGGGTTAGGATTAGGGGACGGCTGAGGGTCAGGCTTCGGGGAAGGGTTAGTATTAGGGTTAGGGTTAGGGTTAGGGTTAGGGTTCGGGCTAGGGTTAGGGTTAGGGTTAGGGTTAGGGTTAGGGGACGGGGACGGTTTAGGGTCCAGGTGAGGGTACAACAACGCTCTAGGGGGAGCGTACGTGTGAGGGCGCGGGTTAGTGTCAGCGTACGGGTTAGGATTAGGGGACGGCTGAGGGTCAGGCTTCGGGGAAGGGTTAGGGTTAGGGTTCGGGCTAGGGTTAGGGTTAGGGGACGGGGATGGTTCAGGGTCCAGGTGAGGGTACGACAACGCTCTAGGGGGAGCGTACGTGTGAGGGCGCGGGTTAGTGTCAGCGTACGGGTTAGGATTAGGGGACGGGTGAGGGTCAGGCTTCGGGGAAGGGTTAGGGTTAGGGTTCGGGCTAGGGTTAGGGTTAGGGGACGGGGACGGTTTAGGGTCCAGGTGAGGGTACGACAACGCTCTAGGGGGAGCGTACGTGTGAGGGCGCGGGTTAGTGTCAGCGTACGGGTTAGGATTAGGGGACGGCTGAGGGTCAGGCTTCGGGGAAGGGTTAGGGTTAGGGTTCGGGCTAGGGTTAGGGTTAGGGGACGGGGACGGTTTAGGGTCCAGGTGAGGGTACGACAACGCTCTAGGGGGAGCATACGTGTGAGGGCGCGGGTTAGTGTCAGCGTACGGGTTAGGATTAGGGGACGGCTGAGGGTCAGGCTTCGGGGAAGGGTTAGGGTTAGGGTTCGGGCTAGGGTTAGGGTTAGGGGACGGGGACGGTTCAGGGTCCAAGTGAGGGTACGACAACGCTCTAGGGGGAGCGTACGTGTGAGGGCGCGGGTTAGTGTCAGCGTACGGGTTAGGATTAGGGGACGGCTGAGGGTCAGGCTTCGGGGAAGGGTTAGGGTTAGGGTTCCGGCTAGGGTTAGGGTTAGGGGACGGGGACGGTTTAGGGTCCAGGTGAGGGTACGACAACGCTCTAGGGGGAGCGTACGTGTGAGGGCGCGGGTTAGTGTCAGCGTACGGGTTAGGATTAGGGAACGGCTGAGGGTCAGGCTTCGGGGAAGGGTTAGGGTTAGGGTTCGGGCTAGGGTTAGGGTTAGGGGACGGGGACGGTTCAGGGTCCAGGTGAGGGTACGACAACGCTCTAGGGGGAGCGTACGTGTGAGGGCGCGGGTTAGTGTCAGCGTACGGGTTAGGATTAGGGGACGGGTGAGGGTCAGGCTTCGGGGAAGGGTTAGGGTTAGGGTTCGGGATAGGGTTAGGGTTAGGGGACGGGGACGGTTTAGGGTCCAGGTGAGGGTACGACAACGCTCTAGGGGGAGCGTACGTGTGAGGGCGCGGGTTAGTGTCAGCGTACGGGTTAGGATTAGGGGACGGTTGAGGGTCAGGCTTCGGGGAAGGGTTAGGGTTAGGGTTCGGGCTAGGGTTAGGGTTAGGGGACGGGGACGGTTTAGGGTCCAAGTGAGGGTACGACAACGCTCTAGGGGGAGCGTACGTGTGAGGGCGTGGGTTAGTGTCAGCGTACGGGTTAGGATTAGGGGACGGCTGAGGGTCAGGCTTCGGGGAAGGGTTAGGGTTAGGGTTCGGGCTAGGGTTAGGGTTAGGGGACGGGGACGGTTTAGGGTCCAGGTGAGGGTACGACAACGCTCTAGGGGGAGCGTACGTGTGACGGCGCGGGTTAGTGTCAGCGTACGGGTTAGGATTAGGGGACGGCTGAGGGTCAGGCTTCGGGGAAGGGTTAGGGTTAGGGTTCGGGCTAGGGTTAGGGTTAGGGGACGGGGACGGTTTAGGGTCCAGGTGAGGGTACGACAACGCTCTAGGGGGAGCGTACGTGTGAGGGCGCGGGTTAGTGTCAGCGTACGGGTTAGGATTAGGGGACGGCTGAGGGTCAGGCTTCGGGGAAGAGTTAGGGTCAGGCTTCGGGCTAGGGTTAGGGTTAGGGTTAGGTTTCGGGCTAGGGTTAGGGTTAGGGGACGGGGACGGTTTAGGGTCCAGGTGAGGGTACGACAACGCTCTAGGGGGAGCGTACGTGTGAGGGCGCGGGTTAGTGTCAGCGTACGGGTTAGGATTAGGGGACGGCTGAGGGTCAGGCTTCGGGGAAGGGTTAGGGTTAGGGTTCGGGCTAGGGTTAGGGTTAGGGGACGGGGACGGTTTAGGGTCCAGGTGAGAGTACGCCAACGCTCTAGGGGGAGCGTACGTGTGAGGGCGCGGGTTAGTGTCAGCGTACGGGTTAGGATTAGGGGACGGCTGAGGGTCAGGCTTCGGGGAAGGGTTAGGGTTAGGGTTCGGGCTAGGGTTAGGGATAGGGGACGGGGACGGTTTAGGGTCCAGTTGAGGGTACGACAACGCTCTAGGGGGAGCGTACGTGTGAGGGCGCGGGTTAGTGTCAGCGTACGGGTTAGGATTAGGGGACGGCTGAGGGTCAGGCTTCGGGGAAGGGTTAGGGTTAGGGTTCGGGCTAGGGTTAGGGTTAGGGGACGGGGACGGTTTAGGGTCCAGGTGAGGGTACGACAACGCTCTAGGGGGAGCGTACGTCTGAGGGCGCAGGTTAGTGTCAGCGTACGGGTTACGATTAGGGGACGGCTGAGGGTCAGGCTTCGGGGAAGTGTTAGGGTCAGGCTTCGTGCTAGGGTTAGGGTTAGGGTTAGGGTTCGGGCTAGGGTTAGGGTTAGGGGACGGGGACGGTTTAGGGTCCAGGTGAGGGTGCGACAACGCTCTAGGGGGAGCGTACGTGTGAGGGCGCGGGTTAGTGTCAGCGTACGGGTTAGGATTAGGGGACGGCTGAGGGTCAGGCTTCGGGGAAGGGTTAGGGTTAGGGTTAGGGTTAGTGTTAGGGTTAGGGTTAGGTTTAGGGTTAGGGTTCGGGCTAGGGTTAAGTTTAGGGGACGGGGACGGTTTAGGGTCCAGGTGAGGGTACGACAACGCTCTAGGGGGAGCGTACGTGTGAGGGCGCGGGTTAGTGTCAGCATACGGGTTACGATTAGGGGACGGGTGAGGGTCAGGCTTCGGGGAAGGGTTAGGGTTAGGGTTCGGGCTAGGGTTAGGGTTAGGGGACGGGGACGGTTTAGGGTCCAGGTGAGGGTACGACAACGCTCTAGGGGGAGCGTACGTGTGAGGGTGCGGGTTAGTATCAGCGTACGGGTTAGGATTAGGGGACGGGTGAGGGTCAGGCTTCGGGGAATGTTTAGGGTTAGGGTTCGGTATAGGGTTAGGTTTAGGGGACGGGGACGGTTCAGGGTCCAGGTGAGGGTACGACAACGCTCTAGGGGGAGCGTACGTGTGAGGGCGCGGGTTAGTGTCAGCGTACGGGTTAGGATTAGGGGAAGGCTGAGGGTCAGGCTTCGGGGAAGGGTTAGGGTTAGGGTTCGGGCTAGGGTTAGGGTTAGGGGACGGGGACGGTTTAGGGTCCAGGTGAGGGTATGAAAACGCTCTAGGGGGAGCGTACGTGTCAGGGCGCGGGTTAGTGTCAGCGTACGGGTTAGGATTAGGGGACGGCTGAGGGTCAGGCTTCGGGGAAGGGTTAGGGTCAGGCTTCGGGCTAGGGTTAGGGTTAGGGTTATGGTTCGGGCTAGGGTAAGGGTTAGGGGACGGGGACGGTTTAGGGTCCAGGTGAGGGTACGACAACGCTCTAGGGGGAGCGTACGTGTGAGCTCGCGGGTTAGTGTCAGCGTACGGGTTAGGATTAGAGGACGGCTGAGGGTCAGGCTTCGGGGAAGGGTTAGTATTAGGGTTAGGGTTAGGGTTAGGGTTCGGGCTAGGGTTAGGGTTAGGGTTAGGGTTAGGGTTAGGGGACGGGGACGGTTTAGGGTCCAGGTGAGGGTACGACAACGCTCTAGGGGGAGCGTACGTGTGAGGGCGCGGGTTAGTGTCAGCGTACGGGTTAGGATTAGGGGATGGCTGAGGGTCAGGCTTCGGGGAAGGGTTAGGGTTAGGGTTCGGGCTAGGGTTAGGGTTAGGGGACGGGGACGGTTTAGGGTCCAGGTGAGGGTACGCCAACGCTCTAGGGGGAGCGTACGTGTGAGGGCGCGGGTTAGTGTCAGCGTACGGGTTAGGATTAGGGGACGGCTGAGGGTCAGGCTTCGGGGAAGGGTTAGGGTTAGGGTTCGGGCTAGGGTTAGGGTTAGGGGACGGGGACGGTTTAGGGTCCAGGTGAGGGTACGACAACGCTCTAGGGGGAGCGTACGTGTGAGGGCGCGGGTTAGTGTCAGCGTACGGGTTAGGATTAGGGGACGGCTGAGGTTCAGGCTTCGGGGAAGGGTTAGGGTTAGGGTTCGGGCTAGGGTTAGGGTTAGGGGACGGGGACGGTTTAGGGTCCAGGTGAGGGTACGACAACGCTCTAGGGGGAGCGTACGTGTGAGGGCGCAGTTTAGTGTCAGCGTACGGGTTAGGATTAGGGGACGGCTGAGGGTCAGGCTTCGGGGAAGGTTTAGGGTCTGGCTTCGGGCTAGGGTTAGGGTTAGGGTTAGGGTTCGGGCTAGGGTTAGGGTTAGGGGACGGGGACGGTTTAGGGTCCAGGTGAGGGTGCGACAACGCTCTAGGGGGAGCGTACGTGTGAGGGCGCGGGTTAGTGTCAGCGTACGGGTTAGGATTAGGGGACGGCTGAGGGTCAGGCTTCGGGGAAGGGTTATGGTTAGGGTTAGGGTTAGTGTTAGGGTTAGGGTTAGGGTTAGGGTTAGGGTTCGGGCTAGGGTTAGGGTTAGGGGACGGGGACGGTTTAGGGTCCAGGTGAGGGTACGACAACGCTCTAGGGGGAGCGTACGTGTGAGGGCGCGGGTTAGTGTCAGCATACGGGTTAGGATTAGGGGACGGGTGAGGGTCAGGCTTCGGGGAAGGGTTAGGGTTAGGGTTCGGGCTAGGGTTAGGGTTAGGGGACGGGGACGGTTTAGGGTCCAGGTGAGGGTACGACAACGCTCTAGGGGGAGCGTACGTGTGAGGGTGCGGGTTAGTATCAGCGTACGGGTTAGGATTAGGGGACGGGTGAGGGTCAGGCTTCGGGGAAGGTTTAGGGTTAGGGTTCGGTCTAGGGTTAGGTTTAGAGGACGGGGACGGTTCAGGGTCCAGGTGAGGGTACGACAACGCTCTAGGGGGAGCGTACGTGTGAGGGCGCGGGTTAGTGTCAGCGTACGGGTTAGGATTAGGGGACGGCTGAGGGTCAGGCTTCGGGGAAGGGTTAGGGTTAGGGTTCGGGCTAGGGTTAGGGTTAGGGGACGGGGACGGTTTAGGGTCCAGGTGAGGGTATGAAAACGCTCTAGGGGGAGCGTACGTGTGAGGGCGCGGGTTAGTGTCAGCGTACGGGTTAGGATTAGGGGACGGCTGAGGGTCAGGCTTCGGGGAAGGGTTAGGGTCAGGCTTCGGGCTAGGGTTAGGGTTAGGGTTATGGTTCGGGCTAGGGTTAAGGTTAGGGGACGGGGACGGTTTAGGGTCCAGGTGAGGGTACGACAACGCTCTAGGGGGAGCGTACGTGTGAGCTCGCGGGTTAGTGTCAGCGTACGGGTTAGGATTAGGGGACGGCTGAGGGTCAGGCTTCGGGGAAGGGTTAGTATTAGGGTTAGGGTTAGGGTTAGGGTTCGGGCTAGGGTTAGGGTTAGGGTTAGGGTTAGGGGACGGGGACGGTTTAGGGTCCAGGTGAGGGTACGACAACGCTCTAGGGGGAGCGTACGTGTGAGGGCGCGGGTTAGTGTCAGCGTACGGGTTAGGATTAGGGGACGGCTGAGGGTCAGGCTTCGGGGAAGGGTTAGGGTTAGGGTTCGGGCTAGGGTTAGTGTTAGGGGACGGGGACGGTTTAGGGTCCAGGTGAGGGTACGACAACGCTCTAGGGGGAGCGTACGTGTGACGGCGCGGGTTAGTGTCAGCGTACGGGTTAGGATTAGGGGACGGCTGAGGGTCAGGCTTCGGGGAAGGGTTAGGGTTAGGGTTCGGGCTAGGGTTAGGGTTAGGGGACGGGGAAGGTTTAGGGTCCAGGTGAGGGTACGACAACGCTCTAGGGGGAGCGTACGTGTGAGGGCGCGGGTTAGTGTCAGCGTACGGGTTAGGATTAGGGGACGGCTGAGGGTCAGGCTTCGGGGAAGGGTTAGGGTTAGGGTTCGGGCTAGGGTTAGTGTTAGGGGACGGGGACGGTTCAGGGTCCAGGTGAGGGTACGACAACGCTCTAGGGGGAGCGTACGTGTGAGGGCGTGGGTTAGTGTCAGCGTACGGGTTAGGATTAGGGGACGGGTGAGGGTCAGGCTTCGGGGAAGGGTTAGGGTTAGGGTTCGGGCTAGGGTTAGGGTTAGGGGACGGGGACGGTTTAGGGTCCAGGTGAGGGTACGACAACGCTCTAGGGGGAGCGTACGTGTGAGGGCGCGGGTTAGTGTCAGCGTACGGGTTAGGATTAGGGGACGGCTGAGGGTCAGGCTTCGGGGAAGGGTTAGGGTCAGGCTTCGGGCTAGGGTTAGGGTTAGGGGACGGGGACGGTTTAGGGTCCAGGTGAGGGTACGACAACGCTCTAGGGGGAGCGTACGTGTGAGGGCGCGGGTTAGTGTCAGCGTACGGGTTAGGATTAGGGGACGGCTGAGGGTCAGGCTTCGGGGAAGGGTTAGGGTTAGGGTTCGGGCTAGGGTTAGGGTTAGGGGACGGGGACGGTTTAGGGTCCAGGTGAGGGTACGACAACGCTCTAGGGGGAGCGTACGTGTGAGGGCGCGGGTTAGTGTCAGCGTACGGGTTAGGATTAGGGGACGGCTGAGGGTCAGGCTTCGGGGAAGGGTTAGGGTCAGGCTTCGGGCTAGGGTTAGGGTTAGGGGACGGGGACGGTTTAGGGTCCAGGTGAGGGTACGACAACGCTCTAGGGGGAGTGTACGTGTGAGGGCGCGGGTTAGTGTCAGCGTACGGGTTAGGATTAGGGGACGGCTGAGGGTCAGGCTTCGGGGAAGGGTTAGGGTTAGGGTTCGGGCTAGGGTTAGGGTTAGGGGACGGGGACGGTTCAGGGTCCAGGTGAGGGTACGACAACGCTCTATGGGGAGCGTACGTGTGAGGGCGCGGGTTAGTGTCAGCGTACGGGTTAGGATTAGGGGACGGCTGAGGGTCAGGCTTCGGGGAAGGGTTAGGGGTAGGGTTCGGGCTAGGGTTAGGGTTAGGGGACGGGGACGGTTTAGGGTCCAGGTGAGGGTACGACAACGCTCTAGGGGGAGCGTACGTGTGAGGGCGCGGGTTAGTGTCAGCGTACGGGTTAGGATTAGGGTACGGCTGAGGGTCAGGCTTCGGGGAAGGGTTAGGGTTAGGGTTCGGGCTAGGGTTAGGGTTAGGGGACGGGGACGGTTCAGGGTCCAGGTGAGGGTACGACAACGCTCTAGGGGGAGCGTACGTGTGAGGGCGCGGGTTAGTGTCAGCGTACGGGTTAGGATTAGCGGACGGGTGAGGGTCAGGCTTCGGGGAAGGGTTAGGGTTAGGGTTCGGGCTAGGGTTAGGGTTAGGGGACGGGGACGGTTTAGGGTCCAGGTGAGGGTACGACAACGCTCTAGGGGGAGCGTACGTGTGAGGGCGCGGGTTAGTGTCAGCGTACGGGTTAGGATTAGGGGACGGCTGAGGGTCAGGCTTCGGGGAAGGGTTAGGGTTAGGGTTCGGGCTAGGGTTAGGGTTAGGGGACGGGGACGGTTTAGGGTCCAGGTGAGGGTACGACAACGCTCTAGGGGGAGCGTACGTGTGAGGGCGCGGGTGAGTGTCAGCGTACGGGTTAGGATTAGGGGACGGGTGAGGGTCAGACTTCGGGGAAGGGTTAGGGTTAGGGTTCGGGCTAGGGTTAGGGTTAGGGGACGGGGACGGTTTAGGGTCCAGGTGAGGGTACGACAACGCTCTAGGGGGAGCGTACGTGTGAGGGCGCGGGTTAGTGTCAGCGTACGGGTTAGGATTAGGGGACGGCTGAGGGTCAGGCTTCGGGGAAGTGTTAGGTTTAGGGTTCGGTCTAGGGTTAGGTTTAGGGGACGGGGACGGTTTAGGGTCCAGGTGAGGGTACGACAACGCTCTAGGGGGAGCGTACGTGTGAGGGCGCGGGTTAGTGTCAGCGTACGGGTTAGGATTAGGGGACGGCTGAGGGTCAGGCTTCGGGGAAGGGTTAGGGTTAGGGTTCGGGCTAGGGTTAGGGTTAGGGGACAGGGACGGTTTAGGGTCCAGGTGAGGGTACGACAACGCTCTAGGGGGAGCGTACGTGTGAGGGCGCGGGTTAGTGTCAGCGTACGGGTTAGGATTATGGGACGGCTGAGGGTCAGGCGTCGGGGAAGAGTTAGGGTCAGGCTTCGGGCTAGGGCTAGGGTTAGGGTTAGGTTTAGGGTTCGGGCTAGGGTTAGTGTTAGGGGACGGGGACGGTTTAGGGTCCAGGTGAGGGTACGACAACGCTCTAGGGGGAGCGTACGTGTGAGGTCGCGGGTTAGTGTCAGCCTACGGGTTAGGATTAGGGGACGGCTGAGGGTCAGGCTTCGGGGAAGGGTTAGTGTTAGGGTTAGGGTTAGGGTTAAGGTTAGGGTTCGGGCTAGGATTAGGGTTAGGGGACGGGGACGGTTTAGGGTCCAGGTGAGGGTACGACAATGCTCTAGGGGGAGCGTACGTGTGAGGGCGCGGGTTAGTGTCAGCGTACGGGTTAGGATTAGGGGACGGCTGAGGGTCAGGCTTCAGGGAAGGGTTAGGGTTAGGGTTCGGGCTAGAGTTAGGGTTAGGGGACGGGGACGGTTTAGGGTCCAGGTGAGGGTAGGACAACGCTCTAGGGGGAGCGTACGTGTGAGGGCGCGGGTCAGTGTCAGCGTACGGGTTAGGATTAGGGGACGGCTGAGGGTCAGGCTTCGGGGAAGGGTTAGGGTTAGGGTTCGGGCTAGGGTTAGGGTTAGGGGACGGGGACGGTTTAGGGTCCAGGTGAGGGTACGACAACGCTCTAGGGGGAGCGTACGTGTGAGGGCGCGGGTTAGTGTCAGCGTACGGGTTAGGATTAGGGGACGGCTGAGGGTCAGGCTTCGGGGAAGGGTTAGGGTTAGGGTTCGGGCTAGGGTTAGGGTTAGGGGACGGGGACGGTTTAGGGTCCAGGTGAGGGTACGACAACGCTCTAGGGGGAGTGTACGTGTGAAGGCGCGGGTTAGTGTCAGCGTACGGGTTAGGCTTAGGGGACGGCTGAGGGTCAGGCTTCGGGGAAGGGTTAGGGTTAGGGTTCGGGCTAGGGTTAAGGTTAGGGGACGGGGACGGTTTAGGGTCCAGGTGAGGGTACGACAACACTCTAGGGGGAGCGTACGTGTGAGGGCGCGGGTTAGTGTCAGCGTACGGGTTAGGATTAGGGGACGGCTGAGGGTCAGGCTTCGGGGAAGGGTTAGGGTTAGGGTTCGGGCTAGGGTTAGGGTTAGGGGACGGGGACGGTTCAGGGTCCAGGTGAGGGTACGACAACGCTCTAGGGGGAGCGTACGTGTGAGGGCGCGGGTTAGTGTCAGCGTACGGGTTAGGATTAGGGGACGGCTGAGGGTCAGGCTTCGGGGAAGGGTTAGTGTTAGGGTTAGGGTTAGGGTTAGGGTTCGGGCTAGGATTAGGGTTAGGGGACGGGGACGGTTCAGGGTCCAGGTGAGGGTACGACAACGCTCTAGGGGGAGCGTACGTGTGAGGGCGCGGGTTAGTGTCAGCGTACGGGTTAGGATTAGGGGACGGGTGAGGGTCAGGCTTCGGGGAAGGATTAGGGTTAGGGTTCGGGCTAGGGTTAGGGTTAGGGGACGGGGACGGTTCAGGGTCCAGGTGAGGGTACGACAACGCTCTAGGGGGAGCGTACGTGTGAGGGCGCGGGTTAGTGTCAGCGTACGGGTTAGGATTAGGGGACGGCTGAGGGTCAGGCTTCGGGGAAGGTTTAGGGTTAGGGTTCGGGCTAGGGTTAGGGTTAGGGGACGGGGACGGTTTAGGGTCCAGGTGAGGGTACGACAACGCTCTAGGGGGAGCGTACGTGTGAGGGCGCGGGTTAGTGTCAGCGTACGGGTTAGGATTTGGGGACGGCTGAGGGTCAGGCTTCGGGGAAGTGTTAGGGTTAGGGTTCGGGCTAGGGTTAGGGTTAGGGGACGGGGACGGTTTAGGGTCCAGGTGAGGGTACGACAACGCTCTAGGGGGAGCGTACGTGTGAGGGCGTGGGTTAGGGTCAGCGTACGGGTTAGGATTAGGGGACGGCTGAGGGTCAGGCTTCGGGGAAGGGTTAGGGTTAGGGTTCGGGCTAGGGTTAGGGTTAGGGGACGGGGACGGTTTAGGGTCCAGGTGAGGGTACGACAACGCTCTACGGGGAGCGTACGTGTGAGGGCGCGGGTTAGTGTCAGCGTACGGGTTAGGATTAGGGGACGGCTGAGGGTCAGGCTTCGGGGAAGGGTTAGGGTTAGGGTTCGGGCTAGGGTTAGGGTTAGGGGACGGGGACGGTTTAGGGTCCAGGTGAGGGTACGACAACGCTCTAGGGAGAGTGTACGTGTGAGGGCGCGGGTTAGTGTCAGCGTACGGGTTAGGATTAGGGGACGGCTGAGGGTCAGGCTTCGGGGAAGGGTTAGGGTTAGGGTTCGGGCTAGGGTTAGGGTTAGGGGACGGGGACGGTTTAGGGTCCAGGTGAGGGTACGACAACGCTCTAGGGGGAGCGTACGTGTGAGGGCGCGGGTTAGTGTCAGCGTACGGGTTAGGATTAGGGGACGGCTGAGGGTCAGGCTTCGGGGAAGGTTTAGGGATAGGGTTCGGGCTAGGGTTAGGGTTAGGGGACGGGGACGGTTCAGGGTCCAGGTGAGGGTACGACAACGCTCTAGGGGGAGCGTACGTGTGAGGGCGCGGGTTAGTGTCAGCGTACGGGTTAGGATTAGGGGACGGCTGAGGGTCAGGCTTCGGGGAAGGGTTAGGGTTAGGGTTCGGGCTAGGGTTAGGGTTAGGGGACGGGGACGGTTTAGGGTCCAGGTGAGGGTACGACAACGCTCTAGGGGGAGCGTACGTGTGAGGGCGCGGGTTAGTGTCAGCGTACGGGTTAGGATTAGGGGACGGCTGAGGGTCAGGCTTCGGGGAAGGGTTAGGGTTAGGGTTCGGGCTAGGGTTAGGGTTAGGGGACGGGGACGGTTTAGGGTCCAGGTGAGGGTACGACAACGCTCTAGGGGGAGCGTACGTGTGAGGTCGCGGGTTAGTGTCAGCCTACGGGTTAGGATTAGGGGACGGCTGAGGGTCAGGCTTCGGGGAAGGGTTAGTGTTAGGGTTAGGGTTAGGGTTAGGGTTAGGGTTCGGGCTAGGATTAGGGTTAGGGGACGGGGACGGTTTAGGGTCCAGGTGAGGGTACGACAATGCTCTAGGGGGAGCGTACGTGTGAGGGCGCGGGTTAGTGTCAGCGTACGGGTTAGGATTAGGGGACGGCTGAGGGTCAGGCTTCGGGGAAGGGTTAGGGTTAGGGTTCGGGCTAGGGTTAGGGTTAGGGGACGGGGACGGTTTAGGGTCCAGGTGAGGGTACGACAACGCTCTAGGGGGAGCGTACGTGTGAGGGCGCGGGTTAGTGTCAGCGTACGGGTTAGGATTAGGGGACGGGTGAGGGTCAGGCTTCGGGGAAGGGTTAGGGTTTGGGTTCAGGCTAGGGTTAGGGTTAGGGGACGGGGACGGTTCAGGGTCCAGGTGAGGGTACGACAACGCTCTAGGGGGAGCGTACGTGTGAGGGCGCGGGTTAGTGTCAGCGTACGGGTTAGGATTAGGGGACGGCTGAGGGTCAGGCTTCGGGGAAGGGTTAGGGTTAGGGTTCGGGCTAGGGTTAGGGTTAGGGGACGGGGACGGTTTAGGGTCCAGGTGAGGGTACGACAACGCTCTAGGGGGAGCGTACGTGTGAGGGCGCGGGTTAGTGTCAGCGTACAGGTTAGGATTAGGGGACGGCTGAGGGTCAGGCTTCGGGGAAGGGTTAGGGTTAGGGTTCGGGCTAGGGTTAGGGTTAGGGGACGGGGACGGTTCAGGGTCCAGGTGAGGGTACGACAACGCTCTAGGGGGAGCGTACGTGTGAGGGCGCGGGTTAGTGTCAGCGTACGGGTTAGGATTAGGGGACGGGTGTGGGTCAGGCTTCGGGGAAGGATTAGGGTTAGGGTTCGGGCGAGGGTTAGGGTTAGGGGACGGGAACGGTTCAGGGTCCAGGTGAGGGTACGACAACGCTCTAGGGGGAGCGTACGTGTGAGGGCGCGGGTCAGTGTCAGCGTACGGGTTAGGATTAGGGGACGGCTGAGGGTCAGGCTTCGGGGAAGGGTTAGGGTTAGGGTTCGGGCTAGGGTTAGGGTTAGGGGACGGGGACGGTTTAGGGTCCAGGTGAGGGTACGACAACGCTCTAGGGGGAGCGTACGTGTGAGGGCGCGGGTTAGTGTCAGCGTACGGGTTAGGATTAGGGGACGGCTGAGGGTCAGGCTTCGGGGAAGGGTTAGGGTTAGGGTTCGGGCTAGGGTTAGGGTTAGGGGACGGGGACGGTTTAGGGTCCAGGTGAGGGTACGACAACGCTCTAGGGGGAGTGTACGTGTGAAGGCGCGGGTTAGTGTCAGCGTACGGGTTAGGCTTAGGGGACGGCTGAGGGTCAGGCTTCGGGGAAGGGTTAGGGTTAGGGTTCGGGCTAGGGTTAAGGTTAGGGGACGGGGACGGTTTAGGGTCCAGGTGAGGGTACGACAACACTCTAGGGGGAGCGTACGTGTGAGGGCGCGGGTTAGTGTCAGCGTACGGGTTAGGATTAGGGGACGGCTGAGGGTCAGGCTTCGGGGAAGGGTTAGGGTTAGGGTTCGGGCTAGGGTTAGGGTTAGGGGACGGGGACGGTTCAGGGTCCAGGTGAGGGTACGACAACGCTCTAGGGGGAGCGTACGTGTGAGGGCGCGGGTTAGTGTCAGCGTACGGGTTAGGATTAGGGGACGGCTGAGGGTCAGGCTTCGGGGAAGGGTTAGTGTTAGGGTTAGGGTTAGGGTTAGGGTTCGGGCTAGGATTAGGGTTAGGGGACGGGGACGGTTCAGGGTCCAGGTGAGGGTACGACAACGCTCTAGGGGGAGCGTACGTGTGAGGGCGCGGGTTAGTGTCAGCGTACGGGTTAGGATTAGGGGACGGGTGAGGGTCAGGCTTCGGGGAAGGATTAGGGTTAGGGTTCGGGCTAGGGTTAGGGTTAGGGGACGGGGACGGTTCAGGGTCCAGGTGAGGGTACGACAACGCTCTAGGGGGAGCGTACGTGTGAGGGCGCGGGTTAGTGTCAGCGTACGGGTTAGGATTAGGGGACGGCTGAGGGTCAGGCTTCGGGGAAGGTTTAGGGTTAGGGTTCGGGCTAGGGTTAGGGTTAGGGGACGGGGACGGTTTAGGGTCCAGGTGAGGGTACGACAACGCTCTAGGGGGAGCGTACGTGTGAGGGCGCGGGTTAGTGTCAGCGTACGGGTTAGGATTTGGGGACGGCTGAGGGTCAGGCTTCGGGGAAGTGTTAGGGTTAGGGTTCGGGCTAGGGTTAGGGTTAGGGGACGGGGACGGTTTAGGGTCCAGGTGAGGGTACGACAACGCTCTAGGGGGAGCGTACGTGTGAGGGCGTGGGTTAGGGTCAGCGTACGGGTTAGGATTAGGGGACGGCTGAGGGTCAGGCTTCGGGGAAGGGTTAGGGTTAGGGTTCGGGCTAGGGTTAGGGTTAGGGGACGGGGACGGTTTAGGGTCCAGGTGAGGGTACGACAACGCTCTACGGGGAGCGTACGTGTGAGGGCGCGGGTTAGTGTCAGCGTACGGGTTAGGATTAGGGGACGGCTGAGGGTCAGGCTTCGGGGAAGGGTTAGGGTTAGGGTTCGGGCTAGGGTTAGGGTTAGGGGACGGGGACGGTTTAGGGTCCAGGTGAGGGTACGACAACGCTCTAGGGAGAGTGTACGTGTGAGGGCGCGGGTTAGTGTCAGCGTACGGGTTAGGATTAGGGGACGGCTGAGGGTCAGGCTTCGGGGAAGGGTTAGGGTTAGGGTTCGGGCTAGGGTTAGGGTTAGGGGACGGGGACGGTTTAGGGTCCAGGTGAGGGTACGACAACGCTCTAGGGGGAGCGTACGTGTGAGGGCGCGGGTTAGTGTCAGCGTACGGGTTAGGATTAGGGGACGGCTGAGGGTCAGGCTTCGGGGAAGGTTTAGGGATAGGGTTCGGGCTAGGGTTAGGGTTAGGGGACGGGGACGGTTCAGGGTCCAGGTGAGGGTACGACAACGCTCTAGGGGGAGCGTACGTGTGAGGGCGCGGGTTAGTGTCAGCGTACGGGTTAGGATTAGGGGACGGCTGAGGGTCAGGCTTCGGGGAAGGGTTAGGGTTAGGGTTCGGGCTAGGGTTAGGGTTAGGGGACGGGGACGGTTTAGGGTCCAGGTGAGGGTACGACAACGCTCTAGGGGGAGCGTACGTGTGAGGGCGCGGGTTAGTGTCAGCGTACGGGTTAGGATTAGGGGACGGCTGAGGGTCAGGCTTCGGGGAAGGGTTAGGGTTAGGGTTCGGGCTAGGGTTAGGGTTAGGGGACGGGGACGGTTTAGGGTCCAGGTGAGGGTACGACAACGCTCTAGGGGGAGCGTACGTGTGAGGTCGCGGGTTAGTGTCAGCCTACGGGTTAGGATTAGGGGACGGCTGAGGGTCAGGCTTCGGGGAAGGGTTAGTGTTAGGGTTAGGGTTAGGGTTAGGGTTAGGGTTCGGGCTAGGATTAGGGTTAGGGGACGGGGACGGTTTAGGGTCCAGGTGAGGGTACGACAATGCTCTAGGGGGAGCGTACGTGTGAGGGCGCGGGTTAGTGTCAGCGTACGGGTTAGGATTAGGGGACGGCTGAGGGTCAGGCTTCGGGGAAGGGTTAGGGTTAGGGTTCGGGCTAGGGTTAGGGTTAGGGGACGGGGACGGTTTAGGGTCCAGGTGAGGGTACGACAACGCTCTAGGGGGAGCGTACGTGTGAGGGCGCGGGTTAGTGTCAGCGTACGGGTTAGGATTAGGGGACGGGTGAGGGTCAGGCTTCGGGGAAGGGTTAGGGTTTGGGTTCAGGCTAGGGTTAGGGTTAGGGGACGGGGACGGTTCAGGGTCCAGGTGAGGGTACGACAACGCTCTAGGGGGAGCGTACGTGTGAGGGCGCGGGTTAGTGTCAGCGTACGGGTTAGGATTAGGGGACGGCTGAGGGTCAGGCTTCGGGGAAGGGTTAGGGTTAGGGTTCGGGCTAGGGTTAGGGTTAGGGGACGGGGACGGTTTAGGGTCCAGGTGAGGGTACGACAACGCTCTAGGGGGAGCGTACGTGTGAGGGCGCGGGTTAGTGTCAGCGTACAGGTTAGGATTAGGGGACGGCTGAGGGTCAGGCTTCGGGGAAGGGTTAGGGTTAGGGTTCGGGCTAGGGTTAGGGTTAGGGGACGGGGACGGTTCAGGGTCCAGGTGAGGGTACGACAACGCTCTAGGGGGAGCGTACGTGTGAGGGCGCGGGTTAGTGTCAGCGTACGGGTTAGGATTAGGGGACGGGTGTGGGTCAGGCTTCGGGGAAGGATTAGGGTTAGGGTTCGGGCGAGGGTTAGGGTTAGGGGACGGGAACGGTTCAGGGTCCAGGTGAGGGTACGACAACGCTCTAGGGGGAGCGTACGTGTGAGGGCGCGGGTTAGTGTCAGCGTACGGGTTAGGATTAGGGGACGGCTGAGGGTCAGGCTTCGGGGAAGGTTTAGGGTTAGGGTTCGGGCTAGGGTTAGGGTTAGGGGACGGGGACGGTTTAGGGTCCAGGTGAGGGTACGACAACGCTCTAGGGGGAGCGTACGTGTGAGGGCGCGGGTTAGTGTCAGCGTACGGGTTAGGATTAGGGGACGGCTGAGGGTCAGGCTTCGGGGAAGGGTTAGGGTTAGGGTTCGGGCTAGGGTTAGGGTTAGGGGACGGGGATGGTTTAGGGTCCAGGTGAGGGTACGACAACGCTCTAGGGGGAGCGTACGTGTGAGGGCGCGGGTTAGGGTCAGCGTACGGGTTAGGATTAGGGGACGGCTGAGGGTCAGGCTTCGGGGAAGGGTTAGGGTTAGGGTTCGGGCTAGGGTTAGGGTTAGGGGACGGGGACGTTTCAGGGTCCAGGTGAGGGTACGACAACGCTCTGGGGGAGCGTACGTGTGAGGGCGCGGGTTAGTGTCAGCGTACGGGTTAGGATTAGGGGACGGGTGAGGGTCAGGCTTCGGGGAAGGGTTAGGGTTAGGGTTCGGGATAGGGTTAGGGTTAGGGGACGGGGACGGTTTAGGGTCCAGGTGAGGGTACGACAACGCTCTAGGGGGAGCGTACGTGTGAGGGCGCGGGTTAGTGTCAGCGTACGGCTTAGGATTTGGGGACGGCTGAGGGTCAGGCTTCGGGGAAGTGTTAGGGTTAGGGTTCGGGCTAGGGTTAGGGTTAGGGGACGGGGACGGTTTAGGGTCCAGGTGAGGGTACGACAACGCTCTAGGGGGAGCGTACGTGTGAGGGCGCGGGTTAGTGTCAGCGTACGGGTTAGGATTAGGGGACGGCTGAGGGTCAGGCTTCGGGGAAGGGTTAGGGTTAGGGTTCGGGCTAGGGTTAGGGTTAGGGGACGGGGACGGTTTAGGGTCCAGGTGAGGGTACGACAACGCTCTAGGGGGAGTGTACGTGTGAGGGCGCGGGTTAGTGTCAGCGTACGGGTTAGGATTAGGGGACGGCTGAGGGTCAGGCTTCGGGGAAGGGTTAGGGTTAGGGTTCGGGCTAGGGTTAGGGTTACGGGACGGGGACGGTTTAGGGTCCAGGTGAGGGTACGACAACGCTCTAGGGGGAGCGTACGTGTGAGGGCGCGGGTTAGTGTCAGCGTACGGGTTAGGATTAGGGGACGGCTGAGGGTCAGGCTTCGGGGAAGGGTTAGGGTTAGGGTTCGGGCTAGGGTTAGGGTTAGGGGACGGGGACGGTTTAGGGTCCAGGTGAGGGTACGACAACGCTCTAGGGGGAGCGTACGTGTGAGGGCGCGGGTTAGTGTCAGCGTACGGGTTAGGATTAGGGGACGGCTGAGGGTCAGGCTTCGGGGAAGGGTTAGGTTCAGGCTTCGGTCTAGGGTTAGGGTTCGGGCTAGGGTTAGGGTTAGGGGACGGGGACGGTTTAGGGTCCAGGTGAGGGTGCGACAACGCTCTAGGGGGAGCGTACGTGTGAGGGCGCGGGTTAGTGTCAGCGTACGTGTTAGGATTAGGGGACGGCTGAGGGTCAGGCTTCGGGGAAGGGTTAGGGTTAGGGTTCGGGCTAGGGTTAGGGTTAGGGGACGGGGACGGTTTAGGGTCCAGGTGAGGGTACGACAACGCTCTAGGGGGAGCGTACGTGTGAGGGCGCGGGTTAGTGTCAGCGTACGGGTTAGGATTAGGGGACGGCTGAGGGTCAGGCTTCGGGGAAGGGTTAGGGTTAGGGTTCGGGCTAGGGTTAGGGTTAGAGGACGGGGACGGTTCAGGGTCCAGGTGAGGGTACGACAACGCTCTAGGGGGAGCGTACGTGTGAGGGCGCGGGTTAGTGTCAGCGTACGGGTTAGGATTAGGGGACGGCTGAGGGTCAGGCTTCGGGGAAGGGTTAGGGTTAGGGTTCGGGCTAGGGTTAGGGTTAGGGGACGGGGACGGTTTAGGGTCCAGGTGAGGGTACGACAACGCTCTAGGGGGAGCGTACGTGTGAGGTCGCGGGTTAGTGTCAGCCTACGGGTTAGGATTAGGGGACGGCTGAGGGTCAGGCTTCGGGGAAGGGTTAGTGTTAGGGTTAGGGTTAGGGTTAGGGTTAGGGTTCGGGCTAGGATTAGGGTTAGGGGACGGGGACGGTTTAGGGTCCAGGTGAGGGTACGACAATGCTCTAGGGGGAGCGTACGTGTGAGGGCGCGGGTTAGTGTCAGCGTACGGGTTAGGATTAGGGGACGGCTGCGGGTCAGGCTTCGGGGAAGGGTTAGGGTTAGGGTTCGGGCTAGGGTTAGGGTTAGGGGACGGGGACGGTTTAGGGTCCAGGTGAGGGTACGACAACGCTCTAGGGGGAGCGTACGTGTGAGGGTGCGGGTTAGTGTCAGCGTACGGGTTAGGATTAGGGGACGGGTGAGGGTCAGGCTTCGGGGAAGGGTTAGGGTTTGGGTTCAGGCTAGGGTTAGGGTTAGGGGACGGGGACGGTTCAGGGTCCAGGTGAGGGTACGACAACGCTCTAGGGGGAGCGTACGTGTGAGGGCGCGTGTTAGTGTCAGCGTACGGGTTAGGATTAGGGGACGGCTGAGGGTCAGGCTTCGGGGAAGGGTTAGGGTTAGGGTTCGGGCTAGGGTTAGGGTTAGGGGACGGGGACGGTTTAGGGTCCAGGTGAGGGTACGACAACGCTCTAGGGGGAGCGTACGTGTGAGGGCGCGGGTTAGTGTCAGCGTACAGGTTAGGATTAGGGGACGGCTGAGGGTCAGGCTTCGGGGAAGGGTTAGGGTTAGGGTTCGGGCTAGGGTTAGGGTTAGGGGACGGGGACGGTTCAGGGTCCAGGTGAGGGTACGACAACGCTCTAGGGGGAGCGTACGTGTGAGGGCGCGGGTTAGTGTCAGCGTACGGGTTAGGATTAGGGGACGGCTGAGGGTCAGGCTTCGGGGAAGGTTTAGGGTTAGGGTTCGGGCTAGGGTTAGGGTTAGGGGACGGGGACGGTTTAGGGTCCAGGTGAGGGTACGACAACGCTCTAGGGGGAGCGTACGTGTGAGGGCGCGGGTTAGTGTCAGCGTACGGGTTAGGATTAGGGGACGGCTGAGGGTCAGGCTTCGGGGAAGGGTTAGGGTTAGGGTTCGGGCTAGGGTTAGGGTTAGGGGACGGGGATGGTTTAGGGTCCAGGTGAGGGTACGACAACGCTCTAGGGGGAGCGTACGTGTGAGGGCGCGGGTTAGGGTCAGCGTACGGGTTAGGATTAGGGGACGGCTGAGGGTCAGGCTTCGGGGAAGGGTTAGGGTTAGGGTTCGGGCTAGGGTTAGGGTTAGGGGACGGGGACGGTTCAGGGTCCAGGTGAGGGTACGACAACGCTCTGGGGGAGCGTACGTGTGAGGGCGCGGGTTAGTGTCAGCGTACGGGTTAGGATTAGGGGACGGGTGAGGGTCAGGCTTCGGGGAAGGGTTAGGGTTAGGGTTCGGGATAGGGTTAGGGTTAGGGGACGGGGACGGTTTAGGGTCCAGGTGAGGGTACGACAACGCTCTAGGGGGAGCGTACGTGTGAGGGCGCGGGTTAGTGTCAGCGTACGGGTTAGGATTTGGGGACGGCTGAGGGTCAGGCTTCGGGGAAGTGTTAGGGTTAGGGTTCGGGCTAGGGTTAGGGTTAGGGGACGGGGACGGTTTAGGGTCCAGGTGAGGGTACGACAACGCTCTAGGGGGAGCGTACGTGTGAGGGCGCGGGTTAGTGTCAGCGTACGTGTTAGGATTAGGGGACGGCTGAGGGTCAGGCTTCGGGGAAGGGTTAGGGTTAGGGTTCGGGCTAGGGTTAGGGTTAGGGGACGGGGACGGTTTAGGGTCCAGGTGAGGGTACGACAACGCTCTAGGGGGAGCGTACGTGTGAGGGCGCGGGTTAGTGTCAGCGTACGGGTTAGGATTAGGGGACGGCTGAGGGTCAGGCTTCGGGGAAGGGTTAGGGTTAGGGTTCGGGCTAGGGTTAGGGTTAGAGGACGGGGACGGTTCAGGGTCCAGGTGAGGGTACGACAACGCTCTAGGGGGAGCGTACGTGTGAGGGCGCGGGTTAGTGTCAGCGTACGGGTTAGGATTAGGGGACGGCTGAGGGTCAGGCTTCGGGGAAGGGTTAGGGTTAGGGTTCGGGCTAGGGTTAGGGTTAGGGGACGGGGACGGTTTAGGGTCCAGGTGAGGGTACGACAACGCTCTAGGGGGAGCGTACGTGTGAGGGCGCGGGTTAGTGTCAGCGTACGGGTTAGGATTAGGGGACGGCTGAGGGTCAGGCTTCGGGGAAGGGTTAGGGTCAGGCTTCGGGCTAGGATTAGGGTTAGGGGACGGGGACGGTTTAGGGTCCAGGTGAGGGTACGACAATGCTCTAGGGGGAGCGTACGTGTGAGGGCGCGGGTTAGTGTCAGCGTACGGGTTAGGATTAGGGGACGGCTGCGGGTCAGGCTTCGGGGAAGGGTTAGGGTTAGGGTTCGGGCTAGGGTTAGGGTTAGGGGACGGGGACGGTTTAGGGTCCAGGTGAGGGTACGACAACGCTCTAGGGGGAGCGTACGTGTGAGGGCGCGGGTTAGTGTCAGCGTACGGGTTAGGATTAGGGGACGGGTGAGGGTCAGGCTTCGGGGAAGGGTTAGGGTTTGGGTTCAGGCTAGGGTTAGGGTTAGGGGACGGGGACGGTTCAGGGTCCAGGTGAGGGTACGACAACGCTCTAGGGGGAGCGTACGTGTGAGGGCGCGTGTTAGTGTCAGCGTACGGGTTAGGATTAGGGGACGGCTGAGGGTCAGGCTTCGGGGAAGGGTTAGGGTTAGGGTTCGGGCTAGGGTTAGGGTTAGGGGACGGGGACGGTTTAGGGTCCAGGTGAGGGTACGACAACGCTCTAGGGGGAGCGTACGTGTGAGGGCGCGGGTTAGTGTCAGCGTACAGGTTAGGATTAGGGGACGGCTGAGGGTCAGGCTTCGGGGAAGGGTTAGGGTTAGGGTTCGCGCTAGGGTTAGGGTTAGGGGACGGGGACGGTTCAGGGTCCAGGTGAGGGTACGACAACGCTCTAGGGGGAGCGTACGTGTGAGGGCGCGGGTTAGTGTCAGCGTACGGGTTAGGATTAGGGGACGGGTGAGGGTCAGGCTTCGGGGAAGGATTTGGGTTAGGGTTCGGGCTAGGGTTAGGGTTAGGGGACGGGGATGGTTTAGGGTCCAGGTGAGGGTACGACAACGCTCTAGGGGGAGCGTACGTGTGAGGGCGCGGGTTAGGGTCAGCGTACGGGTTAGGATTAGGGGACGGCTGAGGGTCAGGCTTCGGGGAAGGGTTAGGGTTAGGGTTCGGGCTAGGGTTAGGGTTAGGGGACGGGGACGGTTCAGGGTCCAGGTGAGGGTACGACAACGCTCTGGGGGAGCGTACGTGTGAGGGCGCGGGTTAGTGTCAGCGTACGGGTTAGGATTAGGGGACGGGTGAGGGTCAGGCTTCGGGGAAGGGTTAGGGTTAGGGTTCGGGATAGGGTTAGGGTTAGGGGACGGGGACGGTTTAGGGTCCAGGTGAGGGTACGACAACGCTCTAGGGGGAGCGTACGTGTGAGGGCGCGGGTTAGTGTCAGCGTACGGGTTAGGATTTGGGGACGGCTGAGGGTCAGGCTTCGGGGAAGTGTTAGGGTTAGGGTTCGGGCTAGGGTTAGGGTTAGGGGACGGGGACGGTTTAGGGTCCAGGTGAGGGTACGACAACGCTCTAGGGGGAGCGTACGTGTGAGGGCGCGGGTTAGTGTCAGCTTACGGGTTAGGATTAGGGGACGGCTGAGGGTCAGGCTTCGGGGAAGGGTTAGGGTTAGGGTTCGGGCTAGGGTTAGGGTTAGGGGACGGGGACGGTTTAGGGTCCAGGTGAGGGTACGACAACGCTCTAGGGGGAGTGTACGTGTGAGGGCGCGGGTTAGTGTCAGCGTACGGGTTAGGATTAGGGGACGGCTGAGGGTCAGGCTTCGGGGAAGGGTTAGGGTTAGGGTTCGGGCTAGGGTTAGGGTTAGGGGACGGGGACGGTTTAGCGTCCAGGTGAGGGTACGACAACGCTCTAGGGGGAGCGTACGTGTGAGGGCGCGGGTTAGTGTCAGCGTACGGGTTAGGATTAGGGGACGGCTGAGGGTCAGGCTTCGGGGAAGGGTTAGGGTTAGGGTTCGGGCTAGGGTTAGGGTTAGGGGACGGGGACGGTTTAGGGTCCAGGTGAGGGTACGACAACGCTCTAGGGGGAGCGTACGTGTGAGGGCGCGGGTTAGTGTCAGCGTACGGGTTAGGATTAGGGGACGGCTGAGGGTCAGGCTTCGGGGAAGGGTTAGGTTCAGGCTTCGGTCTAGGGTTAGGGTTCGGGCTAGGGTTAGGGTTAGGGGACGGGGACGGTTTAGGGTCCAGGTGAGGGTGCGACAACGCTCTAGGGGGAGCGTACGTGTGAGGGCGCGGGTTAGTGTCAGCGTACGGGTTAGGATTAGGGGACGGCTGAGGGTCAGGCTTCGGGGAACGGTTAGGGTTAGGGTTCGGGCTAGGGTTAGGGTTAGGGGACGGGGACGGTTTAGGGTCCAGGTGAGGGTACGACAACGCTCTAGGGGGAGCGTACGTGTGAGGGCGCGGGTTAGTGTCAGCGTACGGGTTAGGATTAGGGGACGGCTGAGGGTCAGGCTTCGGGGAAGGGTTAGGGTTAGGGTTCGGGCTAGGGTTAGGGTTAGGGGACGGGGACGGTTTAGGGTCCAGGTGAGGGTACGACAACGATCTAGGGGGAGCGTACATGTGAGGGCGCGGGTTAGTGTCAGCGTACGGGTTAGGATTAGGGGACGGCTGAGGGTAAGGCTTCAGGGAAGGGTTAGGTTCAGGCTTCGGTCTAGGGTTAGGGTTCGGGCTAGGGTTAGGGTTAGGGGACGGGGACGGTTTAGGGTCCAGGTGAGGGTGCGACAATGCTCTAGGGGGAGCGTACGTGTGAGGGCGCGGGTTAGTGTCAGCGTACGGGTTAGGATTAGGGGACGGCTGAGGGTCAGGCTTCAGGGAAGGGTTAGGGTTAGGGTTAGGGTTAGTGTTAGGGTTAGGGTTAGGGTTAGGGTTAGGGTTAGGGTTAGGGTTAGGGTTAGGGGACGGGGACGGTTTAGGGTCCAGGTGAGGGTACGACAACGCTCTAGGGGGAGCGTACGTGTGAGGGCGCGGGTTAGTGTCAGCATACGGGTTAGGATTAGGGGATGGGTGAGGGTCAGGCTTCGGGGAAGGGTTAGGGTTAGGGTTCGGGCTAGGGTTAGGGTTAGGGGACGGGGACGGTTTAGGGTCCAGGTGAGGGTACGACAACGCTCTAGGGGGAGCGTACGTGTGAGGGCGCGGGTTAGTATCAGCGTACGGGTTAGGATTAGGGGACGGGTGAGGGTCAGGCTTCGGGGAAGGTTTAGGGTTAGGGTTCGGTCTAGGGTTAGGTTTAGGGGACGGGGACGGTTCAGGGTCCAGGTGAGGGTACGACAACGCTCTAGGGGGAGCGTACGTGTGAGGGCGCGGGTTAGTGTCAGCGTACGGGTTAGGATTAGGGGACGGCTGAGGGTCAGGCTTCGGGGAAGGGTTAGGGTCAGGCTTCGGGCTAGGGTTAGGGTTAGGGTTATGGTTCGGGCTAGGGTTAGGGTTAGGGGACGGGGACGGTTTAGGGTCCAGGTGAGGGTACGACAACGCTCTAGGGGGAGCGTACGTGTGAGCTCGCGGGTTAGTGTCAGCGTACGGGTTAGGATTAGGGGACGGCTGAGGGTCAGGCTTCGGGGAAGGGTTAGTATTAGGGTTAGGGTTCGGGCTAGGGTTAGGGTTAGGGTTAGGGTTAGGGTTAGGGGACGGGGACGGTTTAGGGTCCAGGTGAGGGTACGACAACGCTCTAGGGGGAGCGTACGTGTGAGGCCGCGGGTTAGTGTCAGCGTACGGGTTAGGATTAGGGGACGGCTGAGGGTCAGGCTTCGGGGAAGGGTTAGGGTTAGGGTTCGGGCTAGGGTTAGGGTTAGGGGACGGGGACGGTTTAGGGTCCAGGTGAGGGTACGACAACGCTCTAGGGGGAGCGTACGTGTGAGGGCGCGGGTTAGTGTCAGCGTACGGGTTAGGATTAGGGGACGGCTGAGGGTCAGGCTTCGGGGAAGGGTTAGGGTTAGGGTTCGGGCTAGGGTTAGGGTTAGGGGACGGGGACGGTTTAGGGTCCAGGTGAGGGTACGACAACGCTCTAGGGGGAGCGTACATGTGAGGGCGCGGGTTAGTGTCAGCGTACGGGTTAGGATTAGGGGACGGCTGAGGGTCAGGCTTCGGGGAAGGGTTAGGTTCAGGCTTCGGTCTAGGGTTAGGGTTCGGGCTAGGGTTAGGGTTAGGGGACGGGGACGGTTTAGGGTCCAGGTGAGGGTGCGACAACGCTCTAGGGGGAGCGTACGTGTGAGGGCGCGGGTTAGTGTCAGCGTACGGGTTAGGATTAGGGGACGGCTGAGGGTCAGGCTTCGGGGAAGGGTTAGGGTTAGGGTTAGGGTTAGTGTTAGGGTTAGGGTTAGGGTTAGGGTTAGGGTTCGGGCTAGGGTTAGGGTTAGGGGACGGGGACGGTTTAGGGTCCAGGTGAGGGTACGACAACGCTCTAGGGGGAGCGTACGTGTGAGGGCGCGGGTTAGTGTCAGCATACGGGTTAGGATTAGGGGATGGGTGAGGGTCAGGCTTCGGGGAAGGGTTAGGGTTAGGGTTCGGGCTAGGGTTAGGGTTAGGGGACGGGGACGGTTTAGGGTCCAGGTGAGGGTACGACAACGCTCTAGGGGGAGCGTACGTGTGAGGGCGCGGGTTAGTATCAGCGTACGGGTTAGGATTAGGGGACGGGTGAGGGTCAGGCTTCGGGGAAGGTTTAGGGTTAGGGTTCGGTCTAGGGTTAGGTTTAGGGGACGGGGACGGTTCAGGGTCCAGGTGAGGGTACGACAACGTTCTAGGGGGAGCGTACGTGTGAGGGCGCGGGTTAGTGTCAGCGTACGGGTTAGGATTAGGGGACGGCTGAGGGTCAGGCTTCGGGGAAGGGTTAGGGTTAGGGTTCGGGCTAGGGTTAGGGTTAGGGGACGGGGACGGTTTAGGGTCCAGGTGAGGGTATGACAACGCTCTAGGGGGAGCGTACGTGTGAGGGCGCGGGTTAGTGTCAGCGTACGGGTTAGGATTAGGGGACGGCTGAGGGTCAGGCTTCGGGGAAGGGTTAGGGTCAGGCTTCGGGCTAGGGTTAGGGTTAGGGTTATGGTTCGGGCTAGGGTTAGGGTTAGGGGACGGGGACGGTTTAGGGTCCAGGTGAGGGTACGACAACGCTCTAGGGGGAGCGTACGTGTGAGCTCGCGGGTTAGTGTCAGCGTACGGGTTAGGATTAGGGGACGGCTGAGGGTCAGGCTTCGGGGAAGGGTTAGTATTAGGGTTAGGGTTCGGGCTAGGGTTAGGGTTAGGGTTAGGGTTAGGGTTAGGGGACGGGGACGGTTTAGGGTCCAGGTGAGGGTACGACAACGCTCTAGGGGGAGCGTACGTGTGAGGCCGCGGGTTAGTGTCAGCGTACGGGTTAGGATTAGGGGACGGCTGAGGGTCAGGCTTCGGGGAAGGGTTAGGGTTAGGGTTCGGGCTAGGGTTAGGGTTAGGGGACGGGGACGGTTTAGTGTCCAGGTGAGGGTACGACAACGCTCTAGGGGGAGCGTACGTGTGACGGCGCAGGTTAGTGTCAGCGTACGGGTTAGGATTAGGGGACGGCTGAGGGTCAGGCTTCGGGGAAGGGTTAGGGTTAGGGTTCGGGCTAGGGTTAGGGTTAGGGGACGGGGGCGGTTTAGGGTCCAGGTGAGGGTACGACAACGCTCTAGGGGGAGCGTACGTGTGAGGGCGCGGGTTAGTGTCAGCGTACGAGTTAGGATTAGGGGACGGGTGAGGGTCAGGCTTCGGGGAAGGGTTAGGGTTAGGGTTCGGACTAGGGTTAGGGTTAGGGGACGGGGACGGTTTAGGGTCCAGGTGAGGGTACGACAACGCTCTAGGGGGAGCGTACGTGTGAGGGCGCGGGTTAGTGTCAGCGTACGGGTTAGGATTAGGGGACGGCTGAGTGTCAGGCTTCGGGGAAGGGTTAGGGTCAGGCTTCGGGCTAGGGTTAGGGTTAGGGGACGGGGACGGTTTAGGGTCCAGGTGAGGGTACGACAACGCTCTAGGGGGAGCGTACGTGTGAGGGCGCGGGTTAGTGTCAGCGTACGGGTTAGGATTAGGGGACGGCTGAGGGTCAGGCTTCGGGAAAGGGTTAGGGTTAGGTTTCGGGCTAGGGTTAGGGTTAGGGGACGGGGACGGTTTAGGGTCCAGGTGAGGGTACGACAACGCTCTAGGGGGAGCGTACGTGTGAGGGCGCGGGTTAGTGTCAGCGTACGGGTTAGGATTAGGGGACGGCTGAGGGTCAGGCTTCGGGGAAGGGTTAGGGTCAGGCTTCGGGCTAGGGTTAGGGTTAGGGGACGGGGACGGTTTAGGGTCCAGGTGAGGGTACGACAACGCTCTAGGGGGAGCGTACGTGTGAGGGCGCGGGTTAGTGTCAGCGTACGGGTTAGGATTAGGGGACGGCTGAGGGTCAGGCTTCGGGGAAGGGTTAGGGTTAGGGTTCGGGCTAGGGTCAGGGTTAGGGGACGGGGACGGTTCAGGGTCCAGGTGAGGGTACGACAACGCTCTAGGGGGAGCGTACGTGTGAGGGCGCGGGTTAGTGTCAGCGTACGGGTTAGGATTAGGGGACGGCTGAGGGTCAGGCTTCGGGGAAGGGTTAGGGTTAGGGTTCGGGCTAGGGTTAGGGTTAGGGGACGGGGACGGTTTAGGGTCCAGGTGAGGGTACGACAACGCTCTAGGGGGAGCGTACATGTGAGGGCGCGGGTTAGTGTCAGCGTACGGGTTAGGATTAGGGGACGGCTGAGGGTCAGGCTTCGGGGAAGGGTTAGGTTCAGGCTTCGGTCTAGGGTTAGGTTTCGGGCTAGGGTTAGGGTTAGGGGACGGGGACGGTTTAGGGTCCAGGTGAGGGTGCGACAACGCTCTAGGGGGAGCGTACGTGTGAGGGCGCGGGTTAGTGTCAGCGTACGGGTTAGGATTAGGGGACGGCTGAGGGTCAGGCTTCGGGGAAGGGTTAGGGTTAGGGTTAGGCTTAGTGTTAGGGTTAGGGTTAGGGTTAGGGTTAGGGTTCGGGCTAGGGTTAGGGTTAGGGGACGGGGACGGTTTAGGGTCCAGGTGAGGGTACGACAACGCTCTAGGGGGAGCGTACGTGTGAGGGCGCGGGTTAGTATCAGCGTACGGGTTAGGATTAGGGGACGGGTGAGGGTCAGGCTTCGGGGAAGGTTTAGGGTTAGGGTTCGGTCTAGGGTTAGGTTTAGGGGACGGGGAGGGTTCAGGGTCCAGGTGAGGGTACGACAACGTTCTAGGGGGAGCGTACGTGTGAGGGCGCGGGTTAGTGTCAGCGTACGGGTTAGGATTAGGGGACGGCTGAGGGTCAGGCTTCGGGGAAGGGTTAGGGTTAGGGTTCGGGCTAGGGTTAGGGTTAGGGGACGGGGACGGTTTAGGGTCCAGGTGAGGGTATGACAACGCTCTAGGGGGAGCGTACGTGTGAGGGCGCGGGTTAGTGTCAGCGTACGGGTTAGGATTAGGGGACGGCTGAGGGTCAGGCTTCGGGGAAGGGTTAGGGTCAGGCTTCGGGCTAGGGTTAGGGTTAGGGTTATGGTTCGGGCTAGGGTTAGGGTTAGGGGACGGGGACGGTTTAGGGTCCAGGTGAGGGTACGACAACGCTCTAGGGGGAGCGTACGTGTGAGCTCGCGGGTTAGTGTCAGCGTACGGGTTAGGATTAGGGGACGGCTGAGGGTCAGGCTTCGGGGAAGGGTTAGTATTAGGGTTAGGGTTCGGGCTAGGGTTAGGGTTAGGGTTAGGGTTAGGGTTAGGGGACGGGGACGGTTTAGGGTCCAGGTGAGGGTACGACAACGCTCTAGGGGGAGCGTACGTGTGAGGCCGCGGGTTAGTGTCAGCGTACGGGTTAGGATTAGGGGACGGCTGAGGGTCAGGCTTCGGGGAAGGGTTAGGGTTAGGGTTCGGGCTAGGGTTAGGGTTAGGGGACGGGGACGGTTTAGGGTCCAGGTGAGGGTACGACAACGCTCTAGGGGGAGCGTACGTGTGAGGGCGCGTGTTAGTGTCAGCGTACGAGTTAGGATTAGGGGACGGGTGAGGGTCAGGCTTCGGGGAAGGGTTAGGGTTAGGGTTCGGGCTAGGGTTAGGGTTAGGGGACGGGGACGGTTTAGGGTCCAGGTGAGGGTACGACAACGCTCTAGGGGGAGCGTACGTGTGAGGGCGCGGGTTAGTGTCAGCGTACGGGTTAGGATTAGGGGACGGCTGAGTGTCAGGCTTCGGGGAAGGGTTAGGGTCAGGCTTCGGGCTAGGGTTAGGGTTAGGGGACGGGGACGGTTTAGGGTCCAGGTGAGGGTACGACAACGCTCTAGGGGGAGCGTACGTGTGAGGGCGCGGGTTAGTGTCAGCGTACGGGTTAGGATTAGGGGACGGCTGAGGGTCAGGCTTCGGGAAAGGGTTAGGGTTAGGGTTCGGGCTAGGGTTAGGGTTAGGGGACGGGGACGGTTTAGGGTCCAGGTGAGGGTACGACAACGCTCTAGGGGGAGCGTACGTGTGAGGGCGCGGGTTAGTGTCAGCGTACGGGTTAGGATTAGGGGACGGCTGAGGGTCAGGCTTCGGGGAAGGGTTAGGGTCAGGCTTCGGGCTAGGGTTAGGGTTAGGGGACGGGGACGGTTTAGGGTCCAGGTGAGGGTACGACAACGCTCTAGGGGGAGCGTACGTGTGAGGGCGCGGGTTAGTGTCAGCGTACGGGTTAGGATTAGGGGACGGCTGAGGGTCAGGCTTCGGGGAAGGGTTAGGGTTAGGGTTCGGGCTAGGGTTAGGGTTAGGGGACGGGGACGGTTCAGGGTCCAGGTGAGGGTACGACAATGCTCTAGGGGGAGCGTACGTGTGAGGGCGCGGGTTAGTGTCAGCGTACGGGTTAGGATTAGGGGACGGCTGAGGGTCAGGCTTCGGGGAAGGGTTAGGGTTAGGGTTCGGGCTAGGGTTAGGGTTAGGGGACGGGGACGGTTTAGGGTCCAGTTGAGGGTACGACAATGCTCTAGGGGGAGCGTACGTGTGAGGGCGCGGGTTAGTGTCAGCGTACGGGTTAGGATTAGGGGACGGCTGAGGGTCAGGCTTCGGGGAAGGGTTAGTATTAGGGTTAGGGTTCGGGCTAGGGTTAGGGTTAGGGTTAGGGTTAGGGTTAGGGGACGGGGACGGTTTAGGGTCCAGGTGAGGGTACGACAACGCTCTAGGGGGAGTGTACGTGTGAGGCCGCGGGTTAGTGTCAGCGTACGGGTTAGGATTAGGGGACGGCTGAGGGTCAGGCTTCGGGGAAGGGTTAGGGTTAGGGTTCGGGCTAGGGTTAGGGTTAGGGGACGGGGACGGTTTAGGGTCCAGGTGAGGGTACGACAACGCTCTAGGGGGAGCGTACGTGTGACGGCGCAGGTTAGTGTCAGCGTACGGGTTAGGATTAGGGGACGGCTGAGGGTCAGGCTTCGGGGAAGGGTTAGGGTTAGGGTTCGGGCTAGGGTTAGGGTTAGGGGACGGGGACGGTTTAGGGTCCAGGTGAGGGTACGACAACGCTCTAGGGGGAGCGTACGTGTGAGGGCGCGGGTTAGTGTCAGCGTACGAGTTAGGATTAGGGGACGGGTGAGGGTCAGGCTTCGGGGAAGGGTTAGGGTTAGGGTTCGGGCTAGGGTTAGGGTTAGGGGACGGGGACGGTTTAGGGTCCAGGTGAGGGTACGACAACGCTCTAGGGGGAGCGTACGTGTGAGGGCGCGGGTTAGTGTCAGCGTACGGGTTAGGATTAGGGGACGGCTGAGTGTCAGGCTTCGGGGAAGGGTTAGGGTCAGGCTTCGGGCTAGGGTTAGGGTTAGGGGACGGGGACGGTTTAGGGTCCAGGTGAGGGTACGACAACGCTCTAGGGGGAGCGTACGTGTGAGGGCGCGGGTTAGTGTCAGCGTACGGGTTAGGATTAGGGGACGGCTGAGGGTCAGGCTTCGGGAAAGGGTTAGGGTTAGGGTTCGGGCTAGGGTTAGGGTTAGGGGACGGGGACGGTTTAGGGTCCAGGTGAGGGTACGACAACGCTCTAGGGGGAGCGTACGTGTGAGGGCGCGGGTTAGTGTCAGCGTACGGGTTAGGATTAGGGGACGGCTGAGGGTCAGGCTTCGGGGAAGGGTTAGGGTCAGGCTTCGGGCTAGGGTTAGGGTTAGGGGACGGGGACGGTTTAGGGTCCAGGTGAGGGTACGACAACGCTCTAGGGGGAGCGTACGTGTGAGGGCGCGGGTTAGTGTCAGCGTACGGGTTAGGATTAGGGGACGGCTGAGGGTCAGGCTTCGGGGAAGGGTTAGGGTTAGGGTTCGGGCTAGGGTTAGGGTTAGGGGACGGGGACGGTTCAGGGTCCAGGTGAGGGTACGACAACGCTCTAGGGGGAGCGTACGTGTGAGGGCGCGGGTTAGTGTCAGCGTACGGGTTAGGATTAGGGGACGGCTGAGGGTCAGGCTTCGGGGAAGGGTTAGGGTTAGGGTTCGGGCTAGGGTTAGGGTTAGGGGACGGGGACGGTTTAGGGTCCAGGTGAGGGTACGACAACGCTCTAGGGGGAGCGTACGTGTGAGGGCGCGGGTTAGTGTCAGCGTACGGGTTAGGATTCGGGGACGGCTGAGGGTCAGGCTTCGGGGAAGGGTTAGGGTTAGGGTTCGGGCTAGGGTTAGGGTTAGGGGACGGGGACGGTTCAGGGTCCAGGTGAGGGTACGACAACGCTCTAGGGGGAGCGTACGTGTGAGGGCGCGGGTTAGTGTCAGCGTACGGGTTAGGATTAGGGGACGGGTGAGGGTCAGGCTTCGGGGAAGGGTTAGGGTTAGGGTTCGGGCTAGGGTTAGGGTTAGGGGACGGGGACGGTTTAGGGTCCAGGTGAGGGTACGACAACGCTCTAGGGGGAGCGTACGTGTGAGGGCGTGGGTTAGTGTCAGCGTACGGGTTAGGATTAGGGGACGGCTGAGGGTCAGGCTTCGGGGAAGGGTTAGGGTTAGGGTTCGGGCTAGGGTTAGGGTTAGGGGACGGGGACTTTTTAAGGTCCAGGTGAGGGTACGACAACGCTCTAGGGGGAGCGTACGTGTGAGGGCGCGGGTTAGTGTCAGCGTACGGGTTAGGATTAGGGGACGGGTGAGGGTCAGACTTCGGGGAAGGGTTAGGGTTAGGGTTCGGGCTAGGGTTAGGGTTAGGGGACGGGGACGGTTTAGGGTCCAGGTGAGGGTACGACAACGCTCTAGGGGGAGCGTACGTGTGAGGGCGCGGGTTAGTGTCAGCGTACGGGTTAGGATTAGGGGACGGCTGAGGGTCAGGCTTCGGGGAAGGGTTAGGGTTAGGGTTCGGGCTGGGGTTAGGGTTAGGGGACAGGGACGGTTTAGGGTCCAGGTGAGGGTACGACAACGCTCTAGGGGGAGCGTACGTGTGAGGGCGTGGGTTAGTGTCAGCGTACGGGTTAGGATTAGGGGACGGCTGAGGGTCAGGCGTCGGGGAAGAGTTAGGGTCAGGCTTCGGGCTAGGGTTAGGGTTAGGGTTAGGGTTCGGGCTAGGGTTAGTGTTAGGGGACGGGGACGGTTTAGGGTCCAGGTGAGGGTACGACAACGCTCTAGGGGGAGCGTACGTGTGAGGTCGCGGGTTCGTGTCAGCCTACGGGTTAGGATTAGGGGACGGCTGAGGGTCAGGCTTCGGGGAAGGGTTAGTGTTAGGGTTAGGGTTAGGGTTAGGGTTAGGGTTCGGGCTAGGATTAGGGTTAGGGGACGGGGACGGTTTAGGGTCCAGTTGAGGGTACGACAATGCTCTAGGGGGAGCGTACGTGTGAGGGCGCGGGTTAGTGTCAGCGTACGGGTTAGGATTAGGGGACGGCTGAGGGTCAGGCTTCGGGGAAGGGTTAGGGTTAGGGCTCGGGCTAGGGTTAGGGTTAGGGGACGGGGACGGCTTAGGGTCCAGGTGAGGGTACGACAACGCTCTAGGGGGAGCGTACGTGTGAGGGCGCGGGTTAGTGTCAGCGTACGGGTTAGGATTAGGGGACGGCTGAGGGTCAGGCTTCGGGGAAGGGTTAGGGTTAGGGTTCGGGCTAGGGTTAGGGGATGGGGACGGGGACGGTTCAGGGTCCAGGTGAGGGTACGACAACGCTCTAGGGGGAGCGTACGTGTGAGGTCGCGGGTTAGTGTCAGCGTACGGGTTAGGATTAGGGGACGGCTGAGGGTCAGGCTTCGGGGAAGGGTTAGGGTTAGGGTTCGGGCTAGGGTTAGGGTTAGGGGACGGGGACGGTTCAGGGTCCACGTGAGGGTACGACAACGCTCTAGGGGGAGCGTACGTGTGAGGGCGCGGGTTAGTGTCAGCGTACGGGTTAGGATTAGGGGACGGCTGAGGGTCAGGCTTCGGGGAAGGGTTAGGGTTAGGGTTCGGGCTAGGGTTAGGGTTAGGGGACGGGGACGGTTTAGGGTCCAGGGGAGCGTACGACAACGCTCTAGGGGGAGCGTACGTGTGAGGGCGTGGGTTAGTGTCAGCGTACGGGTTAGGATTAGGGGACGGCTGAGGGTCAGGCTTCGGGGAAGGGTTAGGGTTAGGGTTCGGGCTAGGGTTAGGTTTAGGGGACGGGGACGGTTCAGGGTCCAGGTGAGGGTACGACAACGCTCTAGGGGGAGCGTACGTGTGAGGGCGCGGGTTAGTGTCAGCGTACGGGTTAGGATTAGGGGACGGGTGAGGGTCAGGCTTCGGGGAAGGGTTAGGGTTAGGGTTCGGGCTAGGGTTAGGGTTAGGGGACGGGGACGGTTTAGGGTCCAGGTGAGGGTACGACAACGCTCTAGGGGGAGCGTACGTGTGAGGGCGTGGGTTAGTGTCAGCGTACGGGTTAGGATTAGGGGACGGCTGAGGGTCAGGCTTCGGGGAAGGGTTAGGGTTAGGGTTCGGGCTAGGGTTAGGGTTAGGGGACGGGGACGGTTTAGGGTCCAGGTGAGGGTACGACAACGCTCTAGGGGGAGCGTACGTGTGAGGGCGCGGGTTAGTTTCAGCGTACGGGTTAGGATTAGGGGACGGCTGAAGGTCAGACTTCGGGGAAGGGTTAGGGTTAGGGTTCCGGCTAGGGTTAGGGTTAGGGGACGGGGACGGTTCAGGGTTCAGGTGAGGGTACGACAACGCTCTAGGGGGAGCGTACGTGCGAGGGCGCGGGTTAGTGTCAGCGTACGGGTTAGGATTATGGGACGGCTGAGGGTCAGGCTTCGGGGAATGGTTAGGGCTAGGGTTCGGGCTAGGTTTAAGGTTAGGGGACGGGGACGGTTCAGGGTCCAGGTGAGGGTACGACAACGCTCTAGGGGGAGCGTACGTGTGAGGGCGTGGGTTAGTGTCAGCGTACGGGTTAGGATTAGGGGACGGCTGAGGGTCAGGCTTCGGGGAAGGGTTAGGGTTAGGGTTTGGGCTAGGGTTAGGGTTAGGGGACGGGGACGCTTTAGGGTCCAGGTGAGGATACGACAACGCTCTAGGGGGAGCGTACGTGTGAGGGCACGGGTTAGTGTCAGCGTACAGGGTAGGATTAGGGGACGGCTGACGGTCAGGCTTCGGGGAAGGGTTAGGGTTAGGGTTAGGTTTCGGGCTAGAGTTAGGGTTAGGGGACGGGGACGGTTCAGGGTCCAGGTGAGGGTACGAGAATGCTCTAGGGGGAGCGTATGTGTGAGGGCGCGGGTTAGTGTCAGCGTATGGGTTAGGATTAGGGGACGGCTGAGGGTCAGGCTTCGGGGAAGGGTTAGGGTTAGGGTTCGGGCTAGGGTTAGGGTTAGGGGACGGGGACGGTTCAGGGTCCAGGTGAGGGTACGACAACGCTCTAGGGGGAGCGTACGTGTGAGGGCGCGGGTTAGTGTCAGCGTACGGGTTAGGATTAGGGGACGGCTGAGGGTTAGGCTTCGGGGAAGGGTTAGGGTTAGGGTTCGGGCTAGGGTTAGGGTTAGGGGACGGGGACGGTTCAGGGTCCAGGTGAGGGTACGACAACGCTCTAGGGGGAGCGTACGTGTGAGGGCGCGGGTTAGTGTCAGCGTACGGGTTAGGATTAGGGGACGGGTGAGGGTCAGACTTCGGGGAAGGGTTAGGGTTAGGGTTCGGGCTAGGGTTAGGGTTAGGGGACGGGGACGGTTTAGGGTCCAGGTGAGGGTACGACAACGCTCTAGGGGGAGCGTACGTGTGAGGGCGCGGGTTAGTGTCAGCGTACGGGTTAGGATTAGGGGACGGCTGAGGGTCAGGCTTCGGGGAAGTGTTAGGGTTAGGGTTCGGTCTAGGGTTAGGTTTAGGGGACGGGGACGGTTTAGGGTCCAGGTGAGGGTACGACAACGCTCTAGGGGGAGCGTACGTGTGAGGGCGCGGGTTAGTGTCAGCGTACGGGTTAGGATTAGGGGACGGCTGAGGGTCAGGCTTCGGGGAAGGGTTAGGGTTAGGGTTCGGGCTAGGGTTAGTGTTAGGGGACGGGACGGTTTAGGGTCCAGTTGAGGGTACGACAACGCTCTAGGGGGAGCGTATGTGTGAGGTCGCGGGTTAGTGTCAGCCTACGGGTTAGGATTAGGGGACGGCTGAGGGTCAGGCTTCGGGGAAGGGTTAGTGTTAGGGTTAGGGTTAGGGTTAGGGTTAGGGTTCGGGCTAGGATTAGGGTTAGGGGACGGGGACGGTTTAGGGTCCAGGTGAGGGTACGACAATGCTCTAGGGGGAGCGTACGTGTGAGGGCGCGGGTTAGTGTCAGCGTACGGGTTAGGATTAGGGGACGGCTGAGGGTCAGGCTTCGGGGAAGGGTTAGGGTTAGGGTTCGGGCTAGGGTTAGGGTTAGGGGACGGGGACGGTTTAGGGTCCAGGTGAGGGTACGACAACGCTCTAGGGGGAGCGTACGTGTGAGGGCGCGGGTTAGTGTCAGCGTACGGGTTAGGATTAGGGGACGGCTGAGGGTCAGGCTTCGGGGAAGGGTTAGGGTTAGGGTTCGGGCTAGGGTTAGGGTTAGGGGACGGGGACGGTTCAGGGTCCAGGTGAGGGTACGACAACGCTTTAGGGGGAGCGTACGTGTGAGGGAGCGGGTTAGTGTCAGCGTACGGGTTAGGATTAGGGGACGGCTGAGGGTCAGGCTTCGGGGAAGGGTTAGGGTTAGGGTTCAGGCTAGGGTTAGGGTTAGGGGACGGGGACGGTTCAGGTTCCAGGTGAGGGTACGACAACGCTCTAGGGGGAGCGTACGTGTGAGGGCGCGGGTTAGTGTCAGCGTACGGGTTAGGATTAGGGGACGGCTGAGTGTCAGGCTTCGGGGAAGGGTTAGGGTCAGGCTTCGGGCTAGGGTTAGGGTTAGGGGACGGGGACGGTTTAGGGTCCAGGTGAGGGTACGACAACGCTCTAGGGGGAGCGTACGTGTGAGGGCGCGGGTTAGTGTCAGCGTACGGGTTAGGATTAGGGGACGGCTGAGGGTCAGGCTTCGGGAAAGGGTTAGGGTCAGGGTTCGGGCTAGGGTTAGGGTTAGGGGACGGGGACGGTTTAGGGTCCAGGTGAGGGTACGACAACGCTCTAGGGGGAGCGTACGTGTGAGGGCGCGGGTTAGTGTCAGCGTACGGGTTAGGATTAGGGGACGGCTGAGGGTCAGGCTTCGGGGAAGGGTTAGGGTCAGGCTTCGGGCTAGGGTTAGGGTTAGGGGACGGGGACGGTTTAGGGTCCAGGTGAGGGTACGACAACGCTCTAGGGGGAGCGTACGTGTGAGGGCGCGGGTTAGTGTCAGCGTACGGGTTAGGATTAGGGGACGGCTGAGGGTCAGGCTTCGGGGAAGGGTTAGGGTTAGGGTTCGGGCTAGGGTTAGGGTTAGGGGACGGGGATGGTTCAGGGTCCAGGTGAGGGTACGACAACGCTCTAGGGGGAGCGTACGTGTGAGGGCGCGGGTTAGTGTCAGCGTACGGGTTAGGATTAGGGGACGGCTGAGGGTCAGGCTTCGGGGAAGGGTTAGGGTTAGGGTTCGGGCTAGGGTTAGGGTTAGGGGACGGGGACGGTTTAGGGTCCAGGTGAGGGTACGACAACGCTCTAGGGGGAGCGTACGTGTGAGGGCGCGGGTTAGTGTCAGCGTACGGGTTAGGATTAGGGGACGGCTGAGGGTCAGGCTTCGGGGAAGGGTTAGGGTTAGGGTTCGGGCTAGGGTTAGGGTTAGGGGACGGGGATGGTTCAGGGTCCAGGTGAGGGTACGACAACGCTCTAGGGGGAGCGTACGTGTGAGGGCGCGGGTTAGTGTCAGCGTACGGGTTAGGATTAGGGGACGGGTGAGGGTCAGGCTTCGGGGAAGTGTTAGGGTTAGGGTTCGGGCTAGGGTTAGGGTTAGGGGACGGGGACGGTTTAGGGTCCAGGTGAGGGTACGACAACGCTCTAGGGGGAGCGTACGTGAGAGGGCGTGGGTTAGTGTCAGCGTACGGGTTAGGATTAGGGGACGGCTGAGGGTCAGGCTTCGGGGAAGGGTTAGGGTTAGGGTTCGGGCTAGGGTTAGGGTTAGGGGACGGGGACTTTTTAAGGTCCAGGTGAGGGTACGACAACGCTCTAGGGGGAGCGTACGTGTGAGGGCGCGTGTTAGTGTCAGCGTACGGGTTAGGATTAGGGGACGGCTGAGGGTCAGACTTCGGGGAAGGGTTAGGGTTAGGGTTCGGGCTAGGGTTAGGGTTAGGGGACGGGGACGGTTTAGGGTCCAGGTGAGGGTACGACAACGCTCTAGGGGGAGCGTACGTGTGAGGGCGCGGGTTAGTGTCAGCGTACGGGTTAGGATTAGGGGACGGCTGAGGGTCAGGCTTCGGGGAAGGGTTAGGGTTAGGGTTCGGGCTGGGGTTAGGGTTAGGGGACAGAGACGGTTTAGGGTCCAGGTGAGGGGACGACAACGCTCTAGGGGGAGCGTACGTGTGAGGGCGTGGGTTAGTGTCAGCGTACGGGTTAGGATTAGGGGACGGCTGAGGGTCAGGCGTCGGGGAAGAGTTAGGGTCAGGCTTCGGGCTAGGGTTAGGGTTAGGGTTAGGGTTCGGGCTAGGGTTAGTGTTAGGGGACGGGGACGGTTTAGGGTCCAGGTGAGGGTACGACAACGCTCTAGGGGGAGCGTACGTGTGAGGTCGCGGGTTCGTGTCAGCCTACGGGTTAGGATTAGGGGACGGCTGAGGGTCAGGCTTCGGGGAAGGGTTAGTGTTAGGGTTAGGGTTAGGGTTAGGGTTAGGGTTCGGGCTAGGATTAGGGTTAGGGGACGGGGACGGTTTAGGGTCCAGTTGAGGGTACGACAATGCTCTAGGGGGAGCGTACGTGTGAGGGCGCGGGTTAGTGTCAGCGTACGGGTTAGGATTAGGGGACGGCTGAGGGTCAGGCTTCGGGGAAGGGTTAGTATTAGGGTTAGGGTTCGGGCTAGGGTTAGGGTTAGGGTTAGGGTTAGGGTTAGGGGACGGGGACGGTTTAGGGTCCAGGTGAGGGTACGACAACGCTCTAGGGGGAGCGTACGTGTGAGGCCGCGGGTTAGTGTCAGCGTACGGGTTAGGATTAGGGGACGGCTGAGGGTCAGGCTTCGGGGAAGGGTTAGGGTCAGGCTTCGGGCTAGGGTTAGGGTTAGGGGACGGGGACGTTTTAGGGTCCAGGTGAGGGTACGACAACGCTCTAGGGGGAGCGTACGTGTGAGGGCGCGGGTTAGTGTCAGCGTACGGGTTAGGATTAGGGGACGGCTGAGGGTCAGGCTTCGGGCAAGGGTTAGGGTTAGGGTTCGGGCTAGGGTTAGGGTTAGGGGACGGGGATGGTTCAGGGTCCAGGTGAGGGTACGACAACGCTCTAGGGGGAGCGTACGTGTGAGGGCGCGGGTTAGTGTCAGCGTACGGGTTAGGATTAGGGGACGGCTGAGGGTCAGGCTTCGGGGAAGGGTTAGGGTTAGGGTTCGGGCTAGGGTTAGGGTTAGGGGACGGGGACGGTTTAGGGTCCAGGTGAGGGTACGACAACGCTCTAGGGGGAGCGTACGTGTGAGGGCGCGGGTTAGTGTCAGCGTACGGGTTAGGATTAGGGGACGGCTGAGGGTCAGGCTTCGGGGAAGGGTTAGGGTTAGGGTTCGGGCTAGGGTTAGGGTTAGGGGACGGGGATGGTTCAGGGTCCAGGTGAGGGTACGACAACGCTCTAGGGGGAGCGTACGTGTGAGGGCGCGGGTTAGTGTCAGCGTACGGGTTAGGATTAGGGGACGGGTGAGGGTCAGGCTTCGGGGAAGTGTTAGGGTTAGGGTTCGGGCTAGGGTTAGGGTTAGGGGACGGGGACGGTTTAGGGTCCAGGTGAGGGTACGACAACGCTCTAGGGGGAGCGTACGTGTGAGGGCGTGGGTTAGTGTCAGCGTACGGGTTAGGATTAGGGGACGGCTGAGGGTCAGGCTTCGGGGAAGGGTTAGGGTTAGGGTTCGGGCTAGGGTTAGGGTTAGGGGACGGGGACTTTTTAAGGTCCAGGTGAGGGTACGACAACGCTCTAGGGGGAGCGTACGTGTGAGGGCGCGGGTTAGTGTCAGCGTACGGGTTAGGATTAGGGGACGGCTGAGGGTCAGACTTCGGGGAAGGGTTAGGGTTAGGGTTCGGGCTAGGGTTAGGGTTAGGGGACGGGGACGGTTTAGGGTCCAGGTGAGGGTACGACAACGCTCTAGGGGGAGCGTACGTGTGAGGGCGCGGGTTAGTGTCAGCGTACGGGTTAGGATTAGGGGACGGCTGAGGGTCAGGCTTCGGGGAAGGGTTAGGGTTAGGGTTCGGGCTGGGGTTAGGGTTAGGGGACAGGGACGGTTTAGGGTCCAGGTGAGGGTACGACAACGCTCTAGGGGGAGCGTACGTGTGAGGGCGTGGGTTAGTGTCAGCGTACGGGTTAGGATTAGGGGACGGCTGAGGGTCAGGCGTCGGGGAAGAGTTAGGGTCAGGCTTCGGGCTAGGGTTAGGGTTAGGGTTAGGGTTCGGGCTAGGGTTAGTGTTAGGGGACGGGGACGGTTTAGGGTCCAGGTGAGGGTACGACAACGCTCTAGGGGGAGCGTACGTGTGAGGTCGCGGGTTCGTGTCAGCCTACGGGTTAGGATTAGGGGACGGCTGAGGGTCAGGCTTCGGGGAAGGGTTAGTGTTAGGGTTAGGGTTAGGGTTAGGGTTAGGGTTCGGGCTAGGATTAGGGTTAGGGGACGGGGACGGTTTAGGGTCCAGTTGAGGGTACGACAATGCTCTAGGGGGAGCGTACGTGTGAGGGCGCGGGTTAGTGTCAGCGTACGGGTTAGGATTAGGGGACGGCTGAGGGTCAGGCTTCGGGGAAGGGTTAGTATTAGGGTTAGGGTTCGGGCTAGGGTTAGGGTTAGGGTTAGGGTTAGGGTTAGGGGACGGGGACGGTTTAGGGTCCAGGTGAGGGTACGACAACGCTCTAGGGGGAGCGTACGTGTGAGGCCGCGGGTTAGTGTCAGCGTACGGGTTAGGATTAGGGGACGGCTGAGGGTCAGGCTTCGGGGAAGGGTTAGGGTTAGGGTTCGGGCTAGGGTTAGGGTTAGGGGACGGGGACGGTTTAGGGTCCAGGTGAGGGTACGACAACGCTCTAGGGGGAGCGTACGTGTGACGGCGCAGGTTAGTGTCAGCGTACGGGTTAGGATTAGGGGACGGCTGAGGGTCAGGCTTCGGGGAAGGGTTAGGGTTAGGGTTCGGGCTAGGGTTAGGGTTAGGGGACGGGGACGGTTTAGGGTCCAGGTGAGGGTACGACAACGCTCTAGGGGGAGCGTACGTGTGAGGGCGCGGGTTAGTGTCAGCGTACGAGTTAGGATTAGGGGACGGGTGAGGGTCAGGCTTCGGGGAAGGGTTAGGGTTAGGGTTCGGGCTAGGGTTAGGGTTAGGGGACGGGGACGGTTTAGGGTCCAGGTGAGGGTACGACAACGCTCTAGGGGGAGCGTACGTGTGAGGGCGCGGGTTAGTGTCAGCGTACGGGTTAGGATTAGGGGACGGCTGAGTGTCAGGCTTCGGGGAAGGGTTAGGGTCAGGCTTCGGGCTAGGGTTAGGGTTAGGGGACGGGGACGGTTTAGGGTCCAGGTGAGGGTACGACAACGCTCTAGGGGGAGCGTACGTGTGAGGGCGCGGGTTAGTGTCAGCGTACGGGTTAGGATTAGGGGACGGCTGAGGGTCAGGCTTCGGGAAAGGGTTAGGGTTAGGGTTCGGGCTAGGGTTAGGGTTAGGGGACGGGGACGGTTTAGGGTCCAGGTGAGGGTACGACAACGCTCTAGGGGGAGCGTACGTGTGAGGGCGCGGGTTAGTGTCAGCGTACGGGTTAGGATTAGGGGACGGCTGAGGGTCAGGCTTCGGGGAAGGGTTAGGGTCAGGCTTCGGGCTAGGGTTAGGGTTAGGGGACGGGGACGGTTTAGGGTCCAGGTGAGGGTACGACAACGCTCTAGGGGGAGCGTACGTGTGAGGGCGCGGGTTAGTGTCAGCGTACGGGTTAGGATTAGGGGACGGCTGAGGGTCAGGCTTCGGGAAAGGGTTAGGGTTAGGGTTCGGGCTAGGGTTAGGGTTAGGGGACGGGGACGGTTCAGGGTCCAGGTGAGGGTACGACAACGCTCTAGGGGGAGCGTACGTGTGAGGGCGCGGGTTAGTGTCAGCGTACGGGTTAGGATTAGGGGACGGCTGAGGGTCAGGCTTCGGGGAACGGTTAGGGTTAGGGTTCGGGCTAGGGTTAGGGTTAGGGGACGGGGACGGTTTAGGGTCCAGGTGAGGGTACGACAACGCTCTAGGGGGAGCGTACGTGTGAGGGCGCGGGTTAGTGTCAGCGTACGGGTTAGGATTAGGGGACGGCTGAGGGTCAGGCTTCGGGGAAGGGTTAGGGTTAGGGTTCGGGCTAGGGTTAGGGTTAGGGGACGGGGACGGTTCAGGGTCCAGGTGAGGGTACGACAACGCTCTAGGGGGAGCGTACGTGTGAGGGCGCGGGTTAGTGTCAGCGTACGGGTTAGGATTAGGGGACGGGTGAGGGTCAGGCTTCGGGGAAGGGTTAGGGTTAGGGTTCGGGCTAGGGTTAGGGTTAGGGGACGGGGACGGTTTAGGGTCCAGGTGAGGGTACGACAACGCTCTAGGGGGAGCGTACGTGTGAGGGCGTGGGTTAGTGTCAGCGTACGGGTTAGGATTAGGGGACGGCTGAGGGTCAGGCTTCGGGGAAGGGTTAGGGTTAGGGTTCGGGCTAGGGTTAGGGTTAGGGGACGGGGACTTTTTAAGGTCCAGGTGAGGGTACGACAACGCTCTAGGGGGAGCGTACGTGTGAGGGCGCGGGTTAGTGTCAGCGTACGGGTTAGGATTAGGGGACGGGTGAGGGTCAGACTTCGGGGAAGGGTTAGGGTTAGGGTTCGGGCTAGGGTTAGGGTTAGGGGACGGGGACGGTTTAGGGTCCAGGTGAGGGTACGACAACGCTCTAGGGGGAGCGTACGTGTGAGGGCGCGGGTTAGTGTCAGCGTACGGGTTAGGATTAGGGGACGGCTGAGGGTCAGGCTTCGGGGAAGGGTTAGGGTTAGGGTTCGGGCTGGGGTTAGGGTTAGGGGACAGGGACGGTTTAGGGTCCAGGTGAGGGTACGACAACGCTCTAGGGGGAGCGTACGTGTGAGGGCGTGGGTTAGTGTCAGCGTACGGGTTAGGATTAGGGGACGGCTGAGGGTCAGGCGTCGGGGAAGAGTTAGGGTCAGGCTTCGGGCTAGGGTTAGGGTTAGGGTTAGGGTTCGGGCTAGGGTTAGTGTTAGGGGACGGGGACGGTTTAGGGTCCAGGTGAGGGTACGACAACGCTCTAGGGGGAGCGTACGTGTGAGGTCGCGGGTTCGTGTCAGCCTACGGGTTAGGATTAGGGGACGGCTGAGGGTCAGGCTTCGGGGAAGGGTTAGTGTTAGGGTTAGGGTTAGGGTTAGGGTTAGGGTTCGGGCTAGGATTAGGGTTAGGGGACGGGGACGGTTTAGGGTCCAGTTGAGGGTACGACAATGCTCTAGGGGGAGCGTACGTGTGAGGGCGCGGGTTAGTGTCAGCGTACGGGTTAGGATTAGGGGACGGCTGAGGGTCAGGCTTCGGGGAAGGGTTAGGGTTAGGGCTCGGGCTAGGGTTAGGGTTAGGGGACGGGGACGGCTTAGGGTCCAGGTGAGGGTACGACAACGCTCTAGGGGGAGCGTACGTGTGAGGGCGCGGGTTAGTGTCAGCGTACGGGTTAGGATTAGGGGACGGCTGAGGGTCAGGCTTCGGGGAAGGGTTAGGGTTAGGGTTCGGGCTAGGGTTAGGGGATGGGGACGGGGACGGTTCAGGGTCCAGGTGAGGGTACGACAACGCTCTAGGGGGAGCGTACGTGTGAGGTCGCGGGTTAGTGTCAGCGTACGGGTTAGGATTAGGGGACGGCTGAGGGTCAGGCTTCGGGGAAGGGTTAGGGTTAGGGTTCGGGCTAGGGTTAGGGTTAGGGGACGGGGACGGTTCAGGGTCCACGTGAGGGTACGACAACGCTCTAGGGGGAGCGTACGTGTGAGGGCGCGGGTTAGTGTCAGCGTACGGGTTAGGATTAGGGGACGGCTGAGGGTCAGGCTTCGGGGAAGGGTTAGGGTTAGGGTTCGGGCTAGGGTTAGGGTTAGGGGACGGGGACGGTTTAGGGTCCAGGGGAGCGTACGACAACGCTCTAGGGGGAGCGTACGTGTGAGGGCGTGGGTTAGTGTCAGCGTACGGGTTAGGATTAGGGGACGGCTGAGGGTCAGGCTTCGGGGAAGGGTTAGGGTTAGGGTTCGGGCTAGGGTTAGGTTTAGGGGACGGGGACGGTTCAGGGTCCAGGTGAGGGTACGACAACGCTCTAGGGGGAGCGTACGTGTGAGGGCGCGGGTTAGTGTCAGCGTACGGGTTAGGATTAGGGGACGGGTGAGGGTCAGGCTTCGGGGAAGGGTTAGGGTTAGGGTTCGGGCTAGGGTTAGGGTTAGGGGACGGGGACGGTTTAGGGTCCAGGTGAGGGTACGACAACGCTCTAGGGGGAGCGTACGTGTGAGGGCGTGGGTTAGTGTCAGCGTACGGGTTAGGATTAGGGGACGGCTGAGGGTCAGGCTTCGGGGAAGGGTTAGGGTTAGGGTTCGGGCTAGGGTTAGGGTTAGGGGACGGGGACGGTTTAGGGTCCAGGTGAGGGTACGACAACGCTCTAGGGGGAGCGTACGTGTGAGGGCGCGGGTTAGTTTCAGCGTACGGGTTAGGATTAGGGGACGGCTGAAGGTCAGACTTCGGGGAAGGGTTAGGGTTAGGGTTCCGGCTAGGGTTAGGGTTAGGGGACGGGGACGGTTCAGGGTTCAGGTGAGGGTACGACAACGCTCTAGGGGGAGCGTACGTGCGAGGGCGCGGGTTAGTGTCAGCGTACGGGTTAGGATTATGGGACGGCTGAGGGTCAGGCTTCGGGGAATGGTTAGGGCTAGGGTTCGGGCTAGGTTTAAGGTTAGGGGACGGGGACGGTTCAGGGTCCAGGTGAGGGTACGACAACGCTCTAGGGGGAGCGTACGTGTGAGGGCGTGGGTTAGTGTCAGCGTACGGGTTAGGATTAGGGGACGGCTGAGGGTCAGGCTTCGGGGAAGGGTTAGGGTTAGGGTTTGGGCTAGGGTTAGGGTTAGGGGACGGGGACGCTTTAGGGTCCAGGTGAGGATACGACAACGCTCTAGGGGGAGCTTACGTGTGAGGGCACGGGTTAGTGTCAGCGTACAGGGTAGGATTAGGGGACGGCTGACGGTCAGGCTTCGGGGAAGGGTTAGGGTTAGGGTTAGGTTTCGGGCTAGAGTTAGGGTTAGGGGACGGGGACGGTTCAGGGTCCAGGTGAGGGTACGAGAATGCTCTAGGGGGAGCGTATGTGTGAGGGCGCGGGTTAGTGTCAGCGTATGGGTTAGGATTAGGGGACGGCTGAGGGTCAGGCTTCGGGGAAGGGTTAGGGTTAGGGTTCGGGCTAGGGTTAGGGTTAGGGTACGGGGACGGTTCAGGGTCCAGGTGAGGGTACGACAACGCTCTAGGGGGAGCGTACGTGTGAGGGCGCGGGTTAGTGTCAGCGTACGGGTTAGGATTAGGGGACGGCTGAGGGTTAGGCTTCGGGGAAGGGTTAGGGTTAGGGTTCGGGCTAGGGTTAGGGTTAGGGGACGGGGACGGTTCAGGGTCCAGGTGAGGGTACGACAACGCTCTAGGGGGAGCGTATGTGTGAGGGCGCGGGTTAGTGTCAGCGTACGGGTTAGGATTAGGGGACGGGTGAGGGTCAGACTTCGGGGAAGGGTTAGGGTTAGGGTTCGGGCTAGGGTTAGGGTTAGGGGACGGGGACGGTTTAGGGTCCAGGTGAGGGTACGACAACGCTCTAGGGGGAGCGTACGTGTGAGGGCGCGGGTTAGTGTCAGCGTACGGGTTAGGATTAGGGGACGGCTGAGGGTCAGGCTTCGGGGAAGTGTTAGGGTTAGGGTTCGGTCTAGGGTTAGGTTTAGGGGACGGGGACGGTTTAGGGTCCAGGTGAGGGTACGACAACGCTCTAGGGGGAGCGTACGTGTGAGGGCGCGGGTTAGTGTCAGCGTACGGGTTAGGATTAGGGGACGGCTGAGGGTCAGGCTTCGGGGAAGGGTTAGGGTTAGGGTTCGGGCTAGGGTTAGTGTTAGGGGACGGGACGGTTTAGGGTCCAGTTGAGGGTACGACAACGCTCTAGGGGGAGCGTATGTGTGAGGTCGCGGGTTAGTGTCAGCCTACGGGTTAGGATTAGGGGACGGCTGAGGGTCAGGCTTCGGGGAAGGGTTAGTGTTAGGGTTAGGGTTAGGGTTAGGGTTAGGGTTCGGGCTAGGATTAGGGTTAGGGGACGGGGACGGTTTAGGGTCCAGGTGAGGGTACGACAATGCTCTAGGGGGAGCGTACGTGTGAGGGCGCGGGTTAGTGACAGCGTACGGGTTAGGATTAGGGGACGGCTGAGGGTCAGGCTTCGGGGAAGGGTTAGGGTTAGGGTTCGGGCTAGGGTTAGGGTTAGGGGACGGGGACGGTTTAGGGTCCAGGTGAGGGTACGACAACGCTCTAGGGGGAGCGTACGTGTGAGGGCGCGGGTTAGTGTCAGCGTACGGGTTAGGATTAGGGGACGGCTGAGGGTCAGGCTTCGGGGAAGGGTTAGGGTCAGGCTTCGGGCTAGGGTTAGGGTTAGGGGACGGGGACGGTTTAGGGTCCAGGTGAGGGTACGACAACGCTCTAGGGGGAGCGTACGTGTGAGGGCGCGGGTTAGTGTCAGCGTACGGGTTAGGATTAGGGGACGGCTGAGGGTCAGGCTTCGGGGAAGGGTTAGGGTTAGGGTTCGGGCTAGGGTTAGGGTTAGGGGACGGGGACGGTTCAGGGTCCAGGTGAGGGTACGACAACGCTCTAGGGGGAGCGTACGTGTGAGGGCGCGGGTTAGTGTCAGCGTACGGGTTAGGATTAGGGGACGGCTGAGGGTCAGGCTTCGGGGAACGGTTAGGGTTAGGGTTCGGGCTAGGGTTAGGGTTAGGGGACGGGGACGGTTTAGGGTCCAGGTGAGGGTACGACAACGCTCTAGGGGGAGCGTACGTGTGAGGGCGCGGGTTAGTGTCAGCGTACGGGTTAGGATTAGGGGACGGCTGAGGGTCAGGCTTCGGGGAAGGGTTAGGGTTAGGGTTCGGGCTAGGGTTAGGGTTAGGGGACGGGGACGGTTCAGGGTCCAGGTGAGGGTACGACAACGCTCTAGGGGGAGCGTACGTGTGAGGGCGCGGGTTAGTGTCAGCGTACGGGTTAGGATTAGGGGACGGGTGAGGGTCAGGCTTCGGGGAAGGGTTAGGGTTAGGGTTCGGGCTAGGGTTAGGGTTAGGGGACGGGGACGGTTTAGGGTCCAGGTGAGGGTACGACAACGCTCTAGGGGGAGCGTACGTGTGAGGGCGTGGGTTAGTGTCAGCGTACGGGTTAGGATTAGGGGACGGCTGAGGGTCAGGCTTCGGGGAAGGGTTAGGGTTAGGGTTCGGGCTAGGGTTAGGGTTAGGGGACGGGGACTTTTTAAGGTCCAGGTGAGGGTACGACAACGCTCTAGGGGGAGCGTACGTGTGAGGGCGCGGGTTAGTGTCAGCGTACGGGTTAGGATTAGGGGACGGGTGAGGGTCAGACTTCGGGGAAGGGTTAGGGTTAGGGTTCGGGCTAGGGTTAGGGTTAGGGGACGGGGACGGTTTAGGGTCCAGGTGAGGGTACGACAACGCTCTAGGGGGAGCGTACGTGTGAGGGCGCGGGTTAGTGTCAGCGTACGGGTTAGGATTAGGGGACGGCTGAGGGTCAGGCTTCGGGGAAGGGTTAGGGTTAGGGTTCGGGCTGGGGTTAGGGTTAGGGGACAGGGACGGTTTAGGGTCCAGGTGAGGGTACGACAACGCTCTAGGGGGAGCGTACGTGTGAGGGCGTGGGTTAGTGTCAGCGTACGGGTTAGGATTAGGGGACGGCTGAGGGTCAGGCGTCGGGGAAGAGTTAGGGTCAGGCTTCGGGCTAGGGTTAGGGTTAGGGTTAGGGTTCGGGCTAGGGTTAGTGTTAGGGGACGGGGACGGTTTAGGGTCCAGGTGAGGGTACGACAACGCTCTAGGGGGAGCGTACGTGTGAGGTCGCGGGTTCGTGTCAGCCTACGGGTTAGGATTAGGGGACGGCTGAGGGTCAGGCTTCGGGGAAGGGTTAGTGTTAGGGTTAGGGTTAGGGTTAGGGTTAGGGTTCGGGCTAGGATTAGGGTTAGGGGACGGGGACGGTTTAGGGTCCAGTTGAGGGTACGACAATGCTCTAGGGGGAGCGTACGTGTGAGGGCGCGGGTTAGTGTCAGCGTACGGGTTAGGATTAGGGGACGGCTGAGGGTCAGGCTTCGGGGAAGGGTTAGGGTTAGGGCTCGGGCTAGGGTTAGGGTTAGGGGACGGGGACGGCTTAGGGTCCAGGTGAGGGTACGACAACGCTCTAGGGGGAGCGTACGTGTGAGGGCGCGGGTTAGTGTCAGCGTACGGGTTAGGATTAGGGGACGGCTGAGGGTCAGGCTTCGGGGAAGGGTTAGGGTTAGGGTTCGGGCTAGGGTTAGGGGATGGGGACGGGGACGGTTCAGGGTCCAGGTGAGGGTACGACAACGCTCTAGGGGGAGCGTACGTGTGAGGTCGCGGGTTAGTGTCAGCGTACGGGTTAGGATTAGGGGACGGCTGAGGGTCAGGCTTCGGGGAAGGGTTAGGGTTAGGGTTCGGGCTAGGGTTAGGGTTAGGGGACGGGGACGGTTCAGGGTCCACGTGAGGGTACGACAACGCTTTAGGGGGAGCGTACGTGTGAGGGCGCGGGTTAGTGTCAGCGTACGGGTTAGGATTAGGGGACGGCTGAGGGTCAGGCTTCGGGGAAGGGTTAGGGTTAGGGTTCGGGCTAGGGTTAGGGTTAGGGGACGGGGACGGTTTAGGGTCCAGGGGAGCGTACGACAACGCTCTAGGGGGAGCGTACGTGTGAGGGCGTGGGTTAGTGTCAGCGTACGGGTTAGGATTAGGGGACGGCTGAGGGTCAGGCTTCGGGGAAGGGTTAGGGTTAGGGTTCGGGCTAGGGTTAGGTTTAGGGGACGGGGACGGTTCAGGGTCCAGGTGAGGGTACGACAACGCTCTAGGGGGAGCGTACGTGTGAGGGCGCGGGTTAGTGTCAGCGTACGGGTTAGGATTAGGGGACGGGTGAGGGTCAGGCTTCGGGGAAGGGTTAGGGTTAGGGTTCGGGCTAGGGTTAGGGTTAGGGGACGGGGACGGTTTAGGGTCCAGGTGAGGGTACGACAACGCTCTAGGGGGAGCGTACGTGTGAGGGCGTGGGTTAGTGTCAGCGTACGGGTTAGGATTAGGGGACGGCTGAGGGTCAGGCTTCGGGGAAGGGTTAGGGTTAGGGTTCGGGCTAGGGTTAGGGTTAGGGGACGGGGACGGTTTAGGGTCCAGGTGAGGGTACGACAACGCTCTAGGGGGAGCGTACGTGTGAGGGCGCGGGTTAGTTTCAGCGTACGGGTTAGGATTAGGGGACGGCTGAAGGTCAGACTTCGGGGAAGGGTTAGGGTTAGGGTTCCGGCTAGGGTTAGGGTTAGGGGACGGGGACGGTTCAGGGTTCAGGTGAGGGTACGACAACGCTCTAGGGGGAGCGTACGTGCGAGGGCGCGGGTTAGTGTCAGCGTACGGGTTAGGATTATGGGACGGCTGAGGGTCAGGCTTCGGGGAATGGTTAGGGCTAGGGTTCGGGCTAGGTTTAAGGTTAGGGGACGGGGACGGTTCAGGGTCCAGGTGAGGGTACGACAACGCTCTAGGGGGAGCGTACGTGTGAGGGCGTGGGTTAGTGTCAGCGTACGGGTTAGGATTAGGGGACGGCTGAGGGTCAGGCTTCGGGGAAGGGTTAGGGTTAGGGTTTGGGCTAGGGTTAGGGTTAGGGGACGGGGACGCTTTAGGGTCCAGGTGAGGATACGACAACGCTCTAGGGGGAGCTTACGTGTGAGGGCACGGGTTAGTGTCAGCGTACAGGGTAGGATTAGGGGACGGCTGACGGTCAGGCTTCGGGGAAGGGTTAGGGTTAGGGTTAGGTTTCGGGCTAGAGTTAGGGTTAGGGGACGGGGACGGTTCAGGGTCCAGGTGAGGGTACGAGAATGCTCTAGGGGGAGCGTATGTGTGAGGGCGCGGGTTAGTGTCAGCGTATGGGTTAGGATTAGGGGACGGCTGAGGGTCAGGCTTCGGGGAAGGGTTAGGGTTAGGGTTCGGGCTAGGGTTAGGGTTAGGGGACGGGGACGGTTCAGGGTCCAGGTGAGGGTACGACAACGCTCTAGGGGGAGCGTACGTGTGAGGGCGCGGGTTAGTGTCAGCGTACGGGTTAGGATTAGGGGACGGCTGAGGGTTAGGCTTCGGGGAAGGGTTAGGGTTAGGGTTCGGGCTAGGGTTAGGGTTAGGGGACGGGGACGGTTCAGGGTCCAGGTGAGGGTACGACAACGCTCTAGGGGGAGCGTATGTGTGAGGGCGCGGGTTAGTGTCAGCGTACGGGTTAGGATTAGGGGACGGGTGAGGGTCAGACTTCGGGGAAGGGTTAGGGTTAGGGTTCGGGCTAGGGTTAGGGTTAGGGGACGGGGACGGTTTAGGGTCCAGGTGAGGGTACGACAACGCTCTAGGGGGAGCGTACGTGTGAGGGCGCGGGTTAGTGTCAGCGTACGGGTTAGGATTAGGGGACGGCTGAGGGTCAGGCTTCGGGGAAGTGTTAGGGTTAGGGTTCGGTCTAGGGTTAGGTTTAGGGGACGGGGACGGTTTAGGGTCCAGGTGAGGGTACGACAACGCTCTAGGGGGAGCGTACGTGTGAGGGCGCGGGTTAGTGTCAGCGTACGGGTTAGGATTAGGGGACGGCTGAGGGTCAGGCTTCGGGGAAGGGTTAGGGTTAGGGTTCGGGCTAGGGTTAGTGTTAGGGGACGGGACGGTTTAGGGTCCAGTTGAGGGTACGACAACGCTCTAGGGGGAGCGTATGTGTGAGGTCGCGGGTTAGTGTCAGCCTACGGGTTAGGATTAGGGGACGGCTGAGGGTCAGGCTTCGGGGAAGGGTTAGTGTTAGGGTTAGGGTTAGGGTTAGGGTTAGGGTTCGGGCTAGGATTAGGGTTAGGGGACGGGGACGGTTTAGGGTCCAGGTGAGGGTACGACAATGCTCTAGGGGGAGCGTACGTGTGAGGGCGCGGGTTAGTGACAGCGTACGGGTTAGGATTAGGGGACGGCTGAGGGTCAGGCTTCGGGGAAGGGTTAGGGTTAGGGTTCGGGCTAGGGTTAGGGTTAGGGGACGGGGACGGTTTAGGGTCCAGGTGAGGGTACGACAACGCTCTAGGGGGAGCGTACGTGTGAGGGCGCGGGTTAGTGTCAGCGTACGGGTTAGGATTAGGGGACGGCTGAGGGTCAGGCTTCGGGGAAGGGTTAGGGTTAGGGTTCGGGCTAGGGTTAGGGTTAGGGGACGGGGACGGTTCAGGGTCCAGGTGAGGGTACGACAACGCTTTAGGGGGAGCGTACGTGTGAGGGAGCGGGTTAGTGTCAGCGTACGGGTTAGGATTAGGGTACGGCTGAGGGTCAGGCTTCGGGGAAGGGTTAGGGTTAGGGTTCAGGCTAGGGTTAGGGTTAGGGGACGGGGACGGTTCAGGTTCCAGGTGAGGGTACGACAACGCTCTAGGGGGAGCGTACGTGTGAGGGCGCGGGTTAGTGTCAGCGTACGGGTTAGGATTAGGGGACGGCTGAGGGTCAGGCTTCGGGGAAGGGTTAGGGTTAGGGTTCGGGCTAGGGTTAGGGTTAGGGGACGGGGACGGTTTAGGGTCCAGGTGAGGGTACGACAACGCTCTAGGGGGAGCGTACGTGTGAGGGCGCGGGTTAGTGTCAGCGTACGGGTTAGGATTAGGGGACGGCTGAGGGTCAGGCTTCGGGGAAGGGTTAGGGTTAGGGTTCGGGATAGGGTTAGGGTTAGGGGACGGGGACGGTTCAGGGTCCAGGTGAGGGTACGACAACGCTCTAGGGGGAGCGTACGTGTGAGGGCGCGGGTTAGTGTCAGCGTACGCGTTAGAATTAGGGGACGGGTGAGGGTCAGGCTTCGAGGAAGTATTAGGGTTAGGGTTCGGGCTAGGGTTAGGGTTAGGGGACGGGGACGGTTCAGGGTCCAGGTGAGGGTACGACAACGCTCTAGGGGGAGCGTACGTGTGAGGGCGCGGGTTAGTGTCAGCGTACGGGTTAGGATTAGGGGACGGCTGAGGGTCAGGCTTCGGGGAAGGGTTAGGGTTAGGGTTCGGGCTAGGGTTAGGGTTAGGGGACGGGGACGGTTTAGGGTCCAGGTGAGGGTACGACAACGCTCTAGGGGGAGCGTACGTGTGAGGGCGCGGGTTAGTGTCAGCGTACGGGTTAGGATTAGGGGACGGGTGAGGGTCAGGCTTCGGGGAAGGGTTAGGGTTAGGGTTCGGGATAGGGTTAGGGTTAGGGGACGGGGACGGTTTAGGGTCCAGGTGAGGGTACGACAACGCTCTAGGGGGAGCGTACGTGTGAGGGCGCGGGTTAGTGTCAGCGTACGGGTTAGGATTAGGGGACGGGTGAGGGTCAGGCTTCCGGGAAGGGTTAGGGTTAGGGTTTGGGCTAGGGTTAGGGTTAGGGGACGGGGACGGTTCAGGGTCGAGGTGAGGGTACGACAACGCTCTAGGGGGAGCGTACGTGTGAGGGCGCGGGTTAGTGTCAGCGTACGGGTTAGGATTAGGGGACGGCTGAGGGTCAGGCTTCAGGGAAGGGTTAGGGTTAGGGTTCGGGCTAGAGTTAGGGTTAGGGGACGGGGACGGTTTAGGGTCCAGGTGAGGGTAGGACAACGCTCTAGGGGGAGCGTACGTGTGAGGGCGCGGGTCAGTGTCAGCGTACGGGTTAGGATTAGGGGACGGCTGAGGGTCAGGCTTCGGGGAAGGGTTAGGGTTAGGGTTCGGGCTAGGGTTAGGGTTAGGGGACGGGGACGGTTTAGGGTCCAGGTGAGGGTACGACAACGCTCTAGGGGGAGCGTACGTGTGAGGGCGCGGGTTAGTGTCAGCGTACGGGTTAGGATTAGGGGACGGCTGAGGGTCAGGCTTCGGGGAAGGGTTAGGGTTAGGGTTCGGGCTAGGGTTAGGGTTAGGGGACGGGGACGGTTTAGGGTCCAGGTGAGGGTACGACAACGCTCTAGGGGGAGTGTACGTGTGAAGGCGCGGGTTAGTGTCAGCGTACGGGTTAGGCTTAGGGGACGGCTGAGGGTCAGGCTTCGGGGAAGGGTTAGGGTTAGGGTTCGGGCTAGGGTTAAGGTTAGGGGACGGGGACGGTTTAGGGTCCAGGTGAGGGTACGACAACACTCTAGGGGGAGCGTACGTGTGAGGGCGCGGGTTAGTGTCAGCGTACGGGTTAGGATTAGGGGACGGCTGAGGGTCAGGCTTCGGGGAAGGGTTAGGGTTAGGGTTCGGGCTAGGGTTAGGGTTAGGGGACGGGGACGGTTCAGGGTCCAGGTGAGGGTACGACAACGCTCTAGGGGGAGCGTACGTGTGAGGGCGCGGGTTAGTGTCAGCGTACGGGTTAGGATTAGGGGACGGCTGAGGGTCAGGCTTCGGGGAAGGGTTAGGGTTAGGGTTCGGGCTAGGGTTAGCGTTAGGGGACGGGGACGGTTCAGGGTCCAGGTGAGGGTATGACAACGCTCTAGGGGGAGCGTACGTGTGAGGGCGCGGGTTAGTGTCAGCGTACGGGTTAGGATTAGGGGACGGCTGAGGGTCAGGCTTCGGGGAAGGGTTAGTATTAGGGTTAGGGTTCGGGCTAGGGTTAGGGTTAGGGTTAGGGTTAGGGTTAGGGTTCGGGCTAGGGTTAGGGTTAGGGTTAGGGTTAGGGTTAGGGTTAGGGTTAGGGTTAGGGTTAGGGTTAGAGGGTTAGGGTTAGGGTTAGGGTTAGGGTTAGGGTTAGGGGACGGGGACGGTTCAGTTAGGGTTAGGGTTAGGGTTAGGGTTAGGGTTAGGGTTAGGGTTAGGGGTTAGGGTTAGGGTTAGGGTTAGGGTTAGGGTTAGGGTTAGGGTTAGGGTTAGGGTTAGGGTTAGGGTTAGGGTTAGGGTTAGGGGACGGGTTAGGGTTAGGGTTAGGGTTAGGGTTAGGGTTAGGGTTAGGGTTAGGGTTAGGGTTAGGGTTAGGGTTAGGGTTAGGGTTAGGGTTAGGGTTAGGGTTAGGGTTAGGGTTAGGGTTAGGGTTAGGGTTAGGGTTAGGGGACGGGTTAGGGGACGGGTTAGGGTTAGGGGACGGGTTAGGGTTAGGGTTAGGGTTAGGGTTAGGGTTAGGGGACGGGTTAGGGTTAGGGTTAGGGTTAGGGTTAGGGTTAGGGTTAGGGTTAGGGTTAGGGTTAGGGTTAGGGTTAGGGTTAGGGTTAGGGTTAGGGTTAGGGTTAGGGTTAGGGTTAGGGTTAGGGTTAGGGTTAGGGTTAGGGTTAGGGTTAGGGTTAGGGTTAGGGTTAGGGTTAGGGTTAGGGTTAGGGTTAGGGTTAGGGTTAGGGTTAGGGTTAGGGTTAGGGTTAGGGTTAGGGTTAGGGTTAGGGTTAGGGTTAGGGTTAGGGTTAGGGTTAGGGTTAGGGTTAGGGTTAGGGTTAGGGTTAGGGTTAGGGTTAGGGTTAGGGTTAGGGTTAGGGTTAGGGTTAGGGTTAGGGTTAGGGTTAGGGTTAGGGTTAGGGTTAGGGTTAGGGTTAGGGTTAGGGTTAGGGTTAGGGTTAGGGTTAGGGTTAGGGTTAGGGTTAGGGTTAGGGTTAGGGTTAGGGTTAGGGTTAGGGTTAGGGTTAGGGTTAGGGTTAGGGTTAGGGTTAGGGTTAGGGTTAGGGTTAGGGTTAGGGTTAGGGTTAGGGTTAGGGTTAGGGTTAGGGTTAGGGTTAGGGTTAGGGTTAGGGTTAGGGTTAGGGTTAGGGTTAGGGTTAGGGTTAGGGTTAGGGTTAGGGTTAGGGTTAGGGTTAGGGTTAGGGTTAGGGTTAGGGTTAGGGTTAGGGTTAGGGTTAGGGTTAGGGTTAGGGTTAGGGTTAGGGTTAGGGTTAGGGTTAGGGTTAGGGTTAGGGTTAGGGTTAGGGTTAGGGTTAGGGTTAGGGTTAGGGTTAGGGTTAGGGTTAGGGTTAGGGTTAGGGTTAGGGTTAGGGTTAGGGTTAGGGTTAGGGTTAGGGTTAGGGTTAGGGTTAGGGTTAGGGTTAGGGTTAGGGTTAGGGTTAGGGTTAGGGTTAGGGTTAGGGTTAGGGTTAGGGTTAGGGTTAGGGTTAGGGTTAGGGTTAGGGTTAGGGTTAGGGTTAGGGTTAGGGTTAGGGTTAGGGTTAGGGTTAGGGTTAGGGTTAGGGTTAGGGTTAGGGTTAGGGTTAGGGTTAGGGTTAGGGTTAGGGTTAGGGTTAGGGTTAGGGTTAGGGTTAGGGTTAGGGTTAGGGTTAGGGTTAGGGTTAGGGTTAGGGTTAGGGTTAGGGTTAGGGTTAGGGTTAGGGTTAGGGTTAGGGTTAGGGTTAGGGTTAGGGTTAGGGTTAGGGTTAGGGTTAGGGTTAGGGTTAGGGTTAGGGTTAGGGTTAGGGTTAGGGTTAGGGTTAGGGTTAGGGTTAGGGTTAGGGTTAGGGTTAGGGTTAGGGTTAGGGTTAGGGTTAGGGTTAGGGTTAGGGTTAGGGTTAGGGTTAGGGTTAGGGTTAGGGTTAGGGTTAGGGTTAGGGTTAGGGTTAGGGTTAGGGTTAGGGTTAGGGTTAGGGTTAGGGTTAGGGTTAGGGTTAGGGTTAGGGTTAGGGTTAGGGTTAGGGTTAGGGTTAGGGTTAGGGTTAGGGTTAGGGTTAGGGTTAGGGTTAGGGTTAGGGTTAGGGTTAGGGTTAGGGTTAGGGTTAGGGTTAGGGTTAGGGTTAGGGTTAGGGTTAGGGTTAGGGTTAGGGTTAGGGTTAGGGTTAGGGTTAGGGTTAGGGTTAGGGTTAGGGTTAGGGTTAGGGTTAGGGTTAGGGTTAGGGTTAGGGTTAGGGTTAGGGTTAGGGTTAGGGTTAGGGTTAGGGTTAGGGTTAGGGTTAGGGTTAGGGTTAGGGTTAGGGTTAGGGTTAGGGTTAGGGTTAGGGTTAGGGTTAGGGTTAGGGTTAGGGTTAGGGTTAGGGTTAGGGTTAGGGTTAGGGTTAGGGTTAGGGTTAGGGTTAGGGTTAGGGTTAGGGTTAGGGTTAGGGTTAGGGTTAGGGTTAGGGTTAGGGTTAGGGTTAGGGTTAGGGTTAGGGTTAGGGTTAGGGTTAGGGTTAGGGTTAGGGTTAGGGTTAGGGTTAGGGTTAGGGTTAGGGTTAGGGTTAGGGTTAGGGTTAGGGTTAGGGTTAGGGTTAGGGTTAGGGTTAGGGTTAGGGTTAGGGTTAGGGTTAGGGTTAGGGTTAGGGTTAGGGTTAGGGTTAGGGTTAGGGTTAGGGTTAGGGTTAGGGTTAGGGTTAGGGTTAGGGTTAGGGTTAGGGTTAGGGTTAGGGTTAGGGTTAGGGTTAGGGTTAGGGTTAGGGTTAGGGTTAGGGTTAGGGTTAGGGTTAGGGTTAGGGTTAGGGTTAGGGTTAGGGTTAGGGTTAGGGTTAGGGTTAGGGTTAGGGTTAGGGTTAGGGTTAGGGTTAGGGTTAGGGTTAGGGTTAGGGTTAGGGTTAGGGTTAGGGTTAGGGTTAGGGTTAGGGTTAGGGTTAGGGTTAGGGTTAGGGTTAGGGTTAGGGTTAGGGTTAGGGTTAGGGTTAGGGTTAGGGTTAGGGTTAGGGTTAGGGTTAGGGTTAGGGTTAGGGTTAGGGTTAGGGTTAGGGTTAGGGTTAGGGTTAGGGTTAGGGTTAGGGTTAGGGTTAGGGTTAGGGTTAGGGTTAGGGTTAGGGTTAGGGTTAGGGTTAGGGTTAGGGTTAGGGTTAGGGTTAGGGTTAGGGTTAGGGTTAGGGTTAGGGTTAGGGTTAGGGTTAGGGTTAGGGTTAGGGTTAGGGTTAGGGTTAGGGTTAGGGTTAGGGTTAGGGTTAGGGTTAGGGTTAGGGTTAGGGTTAGGGTTAGGGTTAGGGTTAGGGTTAGGGTTAGGGTTAGGGTTAGGGTTAGGGTTAGGGTTAGGGTTAGGGTTAGGGTTAGGGTTAGGGTTAGGGTTAGGGTTAGGGTTAGGGTTAGGGTTAGGGTTAGGGTTAGGGTTAGGGTTAGGGTTAGGGTTAGGGTTAGGGTTAGGGTTAGGGTTAGGGTTAGGGTTAGGGTTAGGGTTAGGGTTAGGGTTAGGGTTAGGGTTAGGGTTAGGGTTAGGGTTAGGGTTAGGGTTAGGGTTAGGGTTAGGGTTAGGGTTAGGGTTAGGGTTAGGGTTAGGGTTAGGGTTAGGGTTAGGGTTAGGGTTAGGGTTAGGGTTAGGGTTAGGGTTAGGGTTAGGGTTAGGGTTAGGGTTAGGGTTAGGGTTAGGGTTAGGGTTGGGTTAGGGTTAGGGTTAGGGTTAGGGTTAGGGTTAGGGTTGGGTTAGGGTTAGGGTTAGGGTTAGGGTTAGGGTTAGGGTTAGGGTTAGGGT